>NW_023659350.1:0-2500 GCF_015228065.2 Penaeus monodon
CCGGGGCCCCGGCGGCGAGGCAGCGAGCACGCCTGATAACGGGATGGAACGAATGGTTATTTATAGGTAAACAACACGCACACACCACACGCGCATACATTCATATGTTTATATAAAAAAGAATATATATATGTAAAATATATATTATAAACATATTGAATACACACACCACACACACCACACACACACACACACACACACACACACACACACATATATATATATATATATATATATATATATATATATATATATATATACATATATATATATATATATATATATATATATAATATATAATATTCAATATAATTTTATATATATTATATATATAAAATTATATATATATATATGTATAAAATTATATATGTGTGTGTGTGTGTGTATGTATGTATGCAAGCATGTTTTGTTGTGTTTTGTGTGTATTTATATATACTTCTAGATAAGTAATAATCTTGAGAACTAAACGAGCACCGCAAGAAACTCGTAAATCTTCAGCACCGGCACTTGAAAGAGGGAATTAAATAAAGGTAAGTGTAGACCACTTAAGTAGCATACATAATGTGAATGCAAAAAAAACAAAAAAACAGTTTTAGGTTTGTGTTTAAGGTCAAGTAAGAGGGGTATGAGAACACCAATCAATAAGAACAGTGAGCACCAAATAAGGAAGGTTGATAATTCGTGCTATGTAACAATTTTGCTGGGTGTGACAAAGACACCATACATATATGCATTCATGTTTGTGTGTAGGGGGGGTGCTCTCTTTCTCTGTATTTATATATACTCTCTCGCGAAACCCCAAACACACGCACTATATAAAATATATATATATATATATATATATATATATATATATATATATATATACATACACACATGTATACATACATATATATGTATACACACACACACAGAGGCTGTAGCGATATATATATATATATATATATATATATTTATATATATATATATATATATATATATGTGTGTGTGTGTGTGTGTGTGTTGTGTGCCTGTGTGTATGTGTACTATCTATCTATATTAGACACTGTAGCGAACACACACATACAGACACTAGCGAATTGCCTCGGTCAGTTTTAGCTGTTGCAATGTAGTCTACAGATTTTAAACGTTTTGGCAACCCGACCATGTTTTGTTTCGCCGTCGACAGTGCACTGTTAATGAGTACAAGACCTGCCCTTGCCATGATCAATATTTTCCTGTATCTAGTTTGTTCTCATGTTAGTCTTCTTTCTCGAACTCATTGGACCCTCAGATTTTACAACTAGCTTGAGATAAGTAACACTAGCATAGCCTTCGCCTTCACTTGAACTTCAGATCAATTTTACCTCTCTATGAAGTCTTATGTGTAACGCCTGTATAACAGGTTCCATTTCATTCTGAAATTCATTTTTTGGCGATACATGTTTATATGTAAAAAAAAGTGATCAGCAGGCCTTTAATCAGTCGAGTTCCAAAGCAGTACAATATTCTTCTTCAGAGTGTCTCGAATAGTGGTATATTAATAACATGTATGAACCGTATTCATATTGACAGATGCATAAAAGATATGAATGCGAATGAATATCTTAACAATACAAGAGATGTATTTGACCGGTTTCGATTGCGTCTTCGTCGGAAATACATGTATTTCCGACGAAACGCCAGTCGAAACCGTCAATTCATCTCTTGTATTGTGAAGATAATTCATTCTCATTCTTACCTTTTAAAACACGTATGTTACTGTGATTAATTTCACATGATTCATGGTTCGTTCCACGGAAACGATTTTACGTCGGATAAAAAGGGAACCTATACACACATACAGAAAAGAGTAAATATTTTAATAGATAAAAAAAAGGGATGGTTAAATGAAATAGGACTCTTTATCTCTTCTCTAGTAGATGAGGCATCAGAACTAAATTAAGAATATAGAAAAAATATAGAAAACGCAGGACAGTTTAATGTACCCGTTTTATTTTTCCACTAGACATGGGCACCTTATATCAAAATATTCGTCTATGATGTGACTAAAGAACGCATGTATGTGTATTGACAGCTGGATACGTTGATGCTTAATTTGCTAAATCCTGGGGTGATCCAGTGATATTGTAAAGACAATTGCATTTATGATCACAGGAACGCTTATGATTGTTGCTCTGGAAAGTGCCGGGGTTTTTGCGTTATATGAGTGCCTTCATCTTTTAAGAAATAATAAATTTAGTGTCAAACCAGTAACGACAGTTGTATAGCAAATTATGTATCATATGACACAAACTATAAATTTTTCAGTCTTCACCTAGGAAAAGGAAAAGGGGTTGGGAATTAAATAAGTAAGAAAGGCACCGACATCTAATTAGATTTAGCCATACTACTCGGTGGAAACCCATTGATTTCTCTCCTTTTCAAGAGGGAAAAAGAGAAAGAAATGGGTGCTGATAGATAAACGAAAAGGTGAAGGTGGAGAGACAATGGGGGAGTTGGAAAGTGATACAAAGAGTGG
>NW_023659350.1:7500-21529 GCF_015228065.2 Penaeus monodon
ACGCCTGCGGAACAGAGATTAATTTTCACGGTCGTGATGTGGCTGTAATTGCTCTAGACGAATAAATTGCCTCCGTGATCTCATTACATGTCTTAACTTCGCGGATCACTCACGCTTGATAATTACTTTGGCCTTCCGACAATTAAAGGGGTTATCTTTCTGAGTTGGAATTTTTTTGGGAGAGGATGGAGTTGGGACAAGCGAGAGGGCACCGACACGCTGACGTCACACATACACCCCAAATATGGTTATACATACATGCTTATATATATATATATATATATATATATATATATATATAATATATTATATATATATATATAATATATTGTATAGCATATTGTTTGTATATTATCTATGTATAATAATATTATCTTATATATAAAATATATATATTATATAGCATATCGTATTATAATATATGTGGGTATGTGTGTGTGTGTGTGTGGTGTACATACATATATAAAATATATATGTATACATATAAAGATAGAGAGTTAAAGATCCAGAAGAAAAAGAAATAAAAAAGTGTAAATCCCCCATTCTTTCTTCACAATGATAGATATAAAAGGCAAAAATAATGCAGATAATATCATGACAGATAATTCAGATAAAAAGTATTTCTTTGGCAAAGACTGATATATATATATATATATATAAAATATATATATATATATATATAATATATATATTGTCATCAAACCATGATTTTCTTGAACTATTATCTATAAATGACGAGCAGTTCCAGATACTTATATGAATAAATGTGGCGTATTTTATATGTGCATCTCTGGATATTTAAATGCTATGTAAATTCTATTATACAGAATAAATTCTATGAAGTCTTTATGAATATGATATTAACTAGCGTTATAAAAGTCATAACTGTGTTTTTATTATGCAGAAACCTGGTTAGCTTTTACTGTGTACACTTAAACTCATGGAATACAATGCTATAGTTTTGTACGTGTTTCGGCAGCATACAAGTATACTGCATTACTGTTTTTGTTTTTAATTGTTCTTAATGGCATACGAATTATCATCATAACTGTTAACAATATTATATTATTTCATCTTCTTCCCTTAAAATCATTCCTCCCCTATCCCAAACGGTCTTTTTTTCAACCTTTTCTCAACTCCCCTATCTTTTCTCTTTCTGCTTGTCTTCACCTACGTTGTTTTTTTGTTTAGTATATTTGATAATGGTAAAAAGTGATAATAAGAATTACAGTGATTTGTTGCTGTCCCTTTCTACCGATGATGATAATAGTAGTAATAACAGTGATGACAGGAATAATGAGATAATAATGATAATGTGATGATGATGAGGATGAGGATGATGAGGGTGATGATACTGATAATGATAATGATGATTTCAATGATGGTGGTGATGGTAATGATGATGTTAATGATGATGATGATGATAAAAAAAACTATAAAAAAAACAACAATAAAGGTTGTAAATGTAATAATGATAAACTATGATACTGAAAAAAGATAATTATGATAGACATTCATAGGTGATTCTCAAACATTAATGATGATAGTAACTACTAACTCATCTGTGCAATGGTTCAGAATCCCTTTAGTTCTGTCAAGATAATCCCCTTTGAATGCTAATTAAAAGTCACCATTAATTAATCAGCTTTTTAAAACGCAATATTCGCATCATATTTTCAATATGAGTAATAAAAAAAACTATACATGTCTTTTCGAAAAGAATCTATACATCTGGATTGGGATAAACTCATCCTAATTATCAATGTCTTACAATAAATATCTAACAAATACATGAATTTCTTAATTTTGAGAAATATTACTATATGTGAAAATCTGTTTGAAAAAGTCTTATTATCTAATTTTATTACTAGTTTCGTAAATTTCAGATCTGGATGGCATAAGTTTTGTTTTTTTTGTTGTTGTTTTTGTGTCTTTTTTATGATTCAATACTTGTCATTTCTTATTGCATATCCATTGCCGACACGAGCATTTACTTTTGCCATGGAAACGTACTGTAAATTTCATATCGTTATGTCGTTTCCTTGTAATTCCCTTCGCATACTTTTTCCCAGGGTGAGAACTCAACAAAATTACTCAGAAGCCAAACACAAAGAAAAAAATATTACCTATTGTATCTGATAACTAGACACGATTAGTTAATTCCCCCCACATAACCATCTAATTCTTACATTACATCCATCTTTCCGTGTATCCTATCCAGACTTCCTCAAATCAGGCTCCTGTGAATACGAGCTTAAGAAACCAGTAAGGGACCCTTAACGCCTCGAGCGGTCGTCCAGACACATTTGTTTTAGGGAGATCTCAAACCCGGGTTTTTAAAGTTGTAATTTGTCGGATCGTTATCTACAACATGGCAAGTTTTTGTGAGTTTCAAACAGTTACCACTGGAGGAACTGCGAAGAATGGTCAAAGTATTATGAGTTTGAAGAGCAAAAAGGGGTTTTTCCTGGGTGTAGGTATATATGATTTGTATCATTCATATCATAAATTCATAACAAGTGTCAGTTAAGATAAATTTAGTAAGATCCATTGAGAGAGAGAGAGAGAGAGAGAGGAGAGAGAGAGGAGAGAGAGAAAAAACATTTATTCAAAACGCGACTATGATACATAATTATCGGACAAATGTATGTGGGGTTTGGTGAAGGCCCAAAAAAAAAAAATATTCAAGACAGCGCAAACCCCTTCTGAAACCAATTTTATGATAATTTTCCACTAATTTTCAGACCCAATTAGTTTTCTTTTGTTAACTTCCTCATATCCTTTCCAGATGAGGAGAGTGTTATAACTTACTGTAGGCGTGTGGGTTTGGAGTAACGGGAAGCCGATTATAAGTCTCAGACAGTGATTATTTTGTGGTATCTAATCAAGAATTGGACTAAAATGAAGAGGGCTTGCAATTATATTTTGTTGAGGTATACAGGAGATATGATGTATTTTGTGGAAAATAGTTATGATGATGATGATTATGATTATGAAAGATTAAATTATGATATTTTTATAATTATAATTATGATTATGATTATTTTTATAATTTCAATTATGATTACGATTATGATTATTTGTATAATTAAATTAAGATTGTTATTATGATTACGGTTATTAAGATATATACAACTATTTTTAAAGTAATTTCTTTACTTGCGAAATTAATTAAAATTTCGAATTGTAAAACAAGAAAGAGTGCTAAGAAAACGATGCGTTTGTGAATATTTTTTTTTTTACGACAGTTCCCATCCGAAAATTGTATTTGTAAATTAAAAAGTAAAAAGAGGAAATAAAATCTATTGCGTGGAAATTTTACAATGTTGTTTTTTTGTATATATATATATATATAACATAATATATATATAATATATATAATATATATATTATATATATATATATATATGTATAAAATATAAAATACATATTATATATATATAATATATATATTTTGTATTATATATATATATGTATATATAAAATATATATATACATATTATATTTTATATAATTATATTATATATATGTATGTAATTTTAAAATATATATATAATATATTCTATATTAATATATTATTATATATATATATGTATATATATATATAATATACAAAAAACAACATTGTAAAATTTCCACGCAATAGATATATTTCCTCTTTTTACTTTTTAATTTTACAAATACAATTTTCGGATGGGAAACTGTCGTAAAAAACAAATATTCACAAACGCATCTTTTTTTCTTAGCACTCTTTCTGTTTTAAAATTCGAAATTTTAATTTAAATTTCGCAAGTAAAGAAATTACTTAAAAATAGTTAGTATATATCTTAATAACCGTAATCATAATAACAATCTTAATTATAATTATACAAATAATCATAATCGTAATCATAATTGAAATTATAAAAATAATCATAATCATAATTATAATTATAAAAATAATCATAATCTTAATCATCATAATCATAATCATCATCATCATAACTATTTTCCACACAAATATCATCATATCTCCTGTATACCTCAAAAAAATAAATTGCAGCCCTCTTCATTTAGTCCAATTCTTGATTAGATACCACAAAATAATCACTGTCTGAGACTTATAATCGGCTTCCCTTACTCCAAACCCCACCCCTACAGTAAGTTTAAACACTCTCCCATCGGGAAAGGATATGAGGAAGAAAAAAGAAACTAATTGGGTCTGAAAATTAGGGGAAAAATTATCATAGAATTTGGGTTTCAGAAGTGGTACGCGTCTGAAATTTTTTTTTTTGCCTTCACCAAACGCACAACATTTGTCCATATATTATGTTCATAGTCGTTTTTTGATGATTTTCTCTCTCTCTCTTCTCTCCCCTCTCTCTCTCTCCCCTCCTCTTCCTAAAAAATGGATTTTACTAAATTTATCAAAACTGACCTTGTTTATAAATTTATATATAAATGATACAAATCATATATACCTCACCCAGGAAAAATCCCTTTGCTCTTAACTCAAATCTTTGCCCCTTCTTCGCAGTTCTCCAGTTGTAACTGTTTGAAACTCACTAAATTCCATGTTTAGATAACGATCCGACAAATTAAAATTTTAAAAGCCGGTGAGATCTCCCCTAAAAAAAATGTGTCTGGACCCCGCTCGGGGGCGTTAAGGGTCCCTACTGGTTTCTTAACCGTTTTTCACGGAGCCTCAGTTGAGGAAGTCGGGATAGGATACACGGAAAGAGGGATGTAATGTAAAATTAATGGTTAGTGGAGGAATTAACTAATCGGTTAGTTTTCAGATAAATAGGAAATTTTTTATTTCTTTGTGTTTTGGCTTCTGAGTAATATTTTTTGATTTTTCTCACCCTGGGAAAATATGCAAGGGAAATTACAAAAAAACGCACATAACGTATGAATTTACAGTACGTTTCCAGGGGAAAGTAATGCTCGTGTCGGCAATGGAATGCAAAAAGAAATGAAAAGTTTGAATCAAAAAAAGAAAAAAAACAAAAACAAAAAAAAAAACTTATGCCATCCAATCTAAATTACGAAATAGAAATAAATTAGTTAATAGACTTGTCAAACAGATTCACATATAGAAATTTTTCTAAAAATTAAAAATTCATGTATTTGTTAGATATTTATTGTAAGACATTATAATTAAATGGATTATAAAATCCAATGTATAGATTCTTTCAAAAAGACATGTTAGTTTTTTTTATTCTCATATTGAAAATATGATGCAATATTGCGTTTAAAAGCTGATTAATTAATGGGTTTTTTAATTCATTCAAAAGGGTTTATCTTCAGAACGAAGGATTCTGAACCATTGCACAGAGGGTTTAGTATTTACTATATCATTAATTTTTGAAAATCACCTATGAATGTCTATCTAATTATCTTTTTTCAGTTCATATTTTATCATTATTACATTTAAACCCTTATTTTTTGTTTTTTTTATAGTTATTTTTTATCATCATCATCATCTTTAACATCATCTTTCCCATCCCACCATTTGTAATCTTTTTCATTATCTATCATATTCATCATCCTATCCTATCATCTCATCTTTATCATTATTCACATTATTCCTGTCATCACTGTTTTACTACTATTTCATCCGGTACGGGACAGCAACATAATCATGAAATTCTTATTATCACTGTTACCTTACAAAAATACTAAAAAAGAAACAACGTAGGTGAAAAAAAGCAGAAAGAAAAAAGATAGAGGGGTTTGAAAAAAGGTTAAAAAAAGACCGTTTGATAGAGAGGGAATTTTTAAGGAAGAAGTGAAAAAATAATTGAAAAACATTATGATGATAATTCTTTCCCCTTTAAGAAAAAATTTTAAAAAAAAAAACAGAAATGCAGTATACTTGTATCTCCCGAAACACTAAAAAAATATAGCATTGATTCCATGATTTTTAAGTGTCACAGAAAAGCTAACCAGGTTTCTGAAAAATAAAAACCAGTTATGACTTTATAACCTAGTTAAATCATATTCATAAAGATT
Source organism: Penaeus monodon (assembly GCF_015228065.2). Taxonomy (NCBI): domain Eukaryota; kingdom Metazoa; phylum Arthropoda; class Malacostraca; order Decapoda; family Penaeidae; genus Penaeus; species Penaeus monodon. The sequence goes on from NW_023659350.1 coordinate 13,495, forward strand.
TCATAGAATTTATTCTGTAAATAAAATTTTACATAATTTAAATACCAAGATGCACTAAAAAATACCCCACATTTCTTAATTAATATCAAAACTGTCGTCTTTTTATAGAAAATGTTCAAGTAATCAGGGTTTGATAAATATATATTTAAAATATATATATATATAATATATATATTATATATATATATATCATCTTTCCCTAAGAAATACTTTTTTATCTGAATTATCTGTCATGATATTTCTGCTTATTTTGCCTTTTATATTTTCATTTGAAGAAAGAATGTTTTTCACTTTTTTTATTTTTTTTTTTCTCTGGATTTTTAACCTCTATTTTATATGTATACATATATAGATATATGTAGTACACACACACACACACACCACAACCAATATATTAATCAGATAGCTTTTAAAATAATATATATTATATATAAGATATATATCTTTACATAGATATAATACACATATATGCTATACAATTTTATATATTATATATATATATTATAATATATATATATATATAATATATATATATTATAAAGCATGTATGTTAACCAATTTGTGTTATGTGTACGTCAGCGTGTGGGGCCCTCTCGCTTGTCCCAACTCCCCCTCCCCCAAAAAAATTCCAACTCAAAAGAAAACCCCTTTAATTGTGGAAAGGGCCCAAAAAGAAATTATCAAGCGTGGTGACCCCCCCCCGAATTAAGACTTAATGAGATCACGGAGGCAATTTTTCGCTAGAGAAAATTACAGCACATAAACGCCCCGTGTAATTAATCTCTTTCCGCAGGCTAATTCGGATCCTTCCCTCACGCGAGGATGAACCTCCCTTAATGCATTCACAGTACTACAAAACCCCAAAAGGTTCCTCCCCCCTTTCCCAAGAACGAGAGGTTTGATGTCTATGTACTGTTTAGCTTAGGATATGTGAAACGTTTGATTAACCATTACTGTAGGTAATACTAATTCTTCATTATGTTGTTTTTTTTAAAACGATTGGGCAAATTGAACAGGTAACATCGTTTTTAACACCATTTCAAACCCTTTTCTCACCATCTCACTACCTTTCCATTTTCTCTCTCTTTTTTCCCTCTGCCCCCACAAAGCAGAAAAAAGGAAAATTTGGGCAATCCCCGGACTGGCTAGTGTTGCCATCTTTTCTCCTTTATGGGAATGTCTCTCTTTTTTCCTTTTTCCATTTTTTAATTTTTATCCTTTTTCCTCTCTTTTTTACTCCTCCCTTTTTTTTTTTTTATCTTTTTCCTTCACCCCCCTCATTCTACTTCACTCCCCCTTTTTCTCCTTCACCCCCTTTATCTTTCTCCTTTCCTCCTTCTTCATCTTTTAACCTCCTCTTCTTTCCTTCCATCTCTTCTTTCCATCACCACCTCTTCCTTTCCTTTTCCCCCCCTTGTCTCTTCTCCTTAAAAACTTTTCTCTCTTCTTCTCCACTCCCCTATCTCTTCCCCTTCACACCCTTTTCTCTTCTCCCTCTAGGCCAAAAAAATTGAGGAAAAAAAAAAGAAATTTAGTCCCCCTTTAGTGCAGTTGGAGTAAAAGGTCCCAAAGGGGGAAAAGGGAAACCCCTTTTCCCGGGCCTAAACCCATGTCTCCCCTCAGTCACGGGTTAGGTTGAAAGTCTCTGAATTTTTTTTGTCCTTTTTGGGAAATTGGGGGCCCGAAAAATTTTTTTATATATAAAGAGAAAAAAGGGGTGAAAAAGGAGGAGATTTTTTAGGGGGGATTTAAAATGAGGGTGCTTTCCAACTGCTGGTTTTAGTTTTTATTTCACTGGACTGACCCCACGCTTTGTGAGGATGTTGAGTGGTTTTTTAATTTCATATGTGTATACAATATGCATGTACATGTATTTTAATATATAATATATAATTTTTATTTTAATATATATATATATATATATATATGGGGTTTTGTGTGTGTGTGTGTGTGGTGTGTGTGTGTTGTGGCGTGTAACATGTATAAAATTATATATACAATATAAGTATGTTATGTATATAAGTTATATATTATATTATATTATATTATATATTTTTAATGTATATATAATGTATTACACATCATATAAAATACTACATACATTTACGTCATTCCCCATAGGGGGAAGTGGGCAGTGATATTTTTAGAATTTGAATGTGGATTCCGTTGTAGGAGGCGGGGGGGAGTGCAGGGATGTGAAGGGGGAGAGGGGAAACGTGTGTAAATTTATTTCAGAGTATAAAGAGTGCGAACTTTCTTGCAGTTTTAAAATTTCTTTAATCAATAAAGTTTCTAAGATCCAAAAAATCATCTATATTTTGTGCTTTTTTTTTATTTTTGGAAAATCATCTAGTTTTATTTCACGTTTTAAGAAAATCTGGGAAATAATGAACATTGGAGAGGCCGTAAGCCCGATAAGGGCCCCCCTTTATGTCGCAAATCTCATCTTTGATTCCTTGTTGTTAAACCCTTTTAATCTAGCGTTACAGCTAAAAAATTTTGAAGAATAGCTACGTTTGAGCATAGACTTTTGGAAAAGAGTCTTTTGTCGGAAAAAAGCAAGAATTTTCGGGAATTGGTGATCTTTCTGAAAGTTTTGTAAAAAGTGCTAAGTTTTTTTTCTGTAGTTCCTTCCGATGACAAAGTTTGTGTGCCCATAGCATGCTAGTTAAAGGTATGGGGTACCCCGGAGCACCGTAATTCATTGGCTCTGGCAAAGTTTTTTATTTAAGAATATCCATGTTGTTTTTGATGACACCCAAAAGGGAATTTTTTTACAAGAAAATTCTAAAAATTGAAATTCTGTTTTAAATGTATAAGATCATGATAAGTCAATATCCAGAAAGGAAGGGGTTTTTGATTTTTAAAATTCAGTCTAAAAACATGTTTACATATGAAACAATTAAACAGCAGGGAAAATGTCCACACCCCACACCACCACCACACAAACACAAACACACACACACAAACACACACACACACAACACAAACACCAACACACAACACACATACATACTTGCCGCACATGTACATATATACCTGCAATTCCTTTCCCCCAAATATAAATTATAATATCATTTGGGGGTTTTGAAACTTCGATACACAATTTTTAAAGGAAGGGGCCTTTGCGATATGAGCTATCCCCCACGGATTTTATTTGATCCTCATGAGATTATATATATATATATATAATATAAAATAATTATATAATATTATAAATATATATTATAACATATATAATATATAATATAATAATAATATTAATATATTAATCACAATATATATATAATTTTATAATATATTTATAGTTAATATATATATATATTATATAATATTTTATATAAATATATTTTATCACACACACACACAACCCCCAATACACACAACACACACACACACACACACACCACACATATTTATATATATATATTATATTATATATATATTATATATAACATATATATATATATATATATATATTATATATATATATATATAATATAATATATATATTATGAGGGGTGTTTTTTGATTGTATTTTTTTGTCCGGTCATGAGATTATTTATTTATATAATTATATATATATATATATAAAAATATTATATAAATATATATATATTTTATAATATATATAATATTATATATTAATATTATATATATTAATATTATAATATATTTATACCACACACCACACATACACCCCACACACACCACCCCCCACCCCTATATATATACATATAATATATATAATATTATATATATATATATATATATAATATATAATTATAATATTATGAGGGGTTTTGTTTTTTAGTCTATGTGTATCTCCTCTCTCTCTCTCTCTCTCTTTTTAATATATATAATATAAAAATTATTTATTTAATATATATATACATACATATATAAATAATACATATATTACATTATAATATTATATATATATATATATAATAATATAAAATTTTATTTATTTATGAATAAAAGTGAAACGCCCCTGGAAACTAAAAACATAGTAGGTCCCGATCAACCTTCGCTGAAAAAAAAAAAAAAAAAGCGAAAAAGTCTTTAGTCGGGGAATGATGGGGAAGATGACAGGAGTTTTAAGGGGCCCGAAGAAGCCTAAAGAAAGTGGAGCGCCTAATGATCTCACGCGAGAAGGTTCGGTACAAAGGAATCACTTACCGGAACTTTTCGCTCAAAAGAAAGAGGTGGAACAAAAACATTTACGAGTTAGGCGATGAATTAATAACTTATTAAAATATATACACATACACAGAACACACCACGCACCCGCCGTTTATTTGTTTGTATGTGTGTTCTGTCGTTGATCTTACTATGTAGAATCCTTCTCTATATGGATTTTAAAAAAAAGAAAGAAAAGGGGGAAAATTTTTTCACTGATGAGGGGGGGCGGTACGTCCAAAAATGTAAAAAAAAAATGATCTTCCTCTTTATTCAAGTTTCAAAAGATCCCAAAGGGGACTGTGCTCGATTTTTTTCCTCTCTGTATATTTGTCTTCTCTTGCTCTCTCGGTCTTTTTTTGTTCCTCTCTTCGTTATCTCTTTTCCCTTTCTCCCCCGAATTCTATCTTTTTTTTCCTCCCCCTCTCTCTCCTCTTCGCTCTCATAGTTTCAGTAACTTTGTTTTTGCTATAATTTTGTATCTCCTATTTTAAACGCAAATAAAAAATATAATTAAAAATATCTCTAAAAAAACGGTACATTTTGATTTTTTTTTTGCTCTTATGATCATGATATATGAAAATATAAGGGCAGTTTCCCTTTTTTAGTCAAGCATCATTCCCAGCTTCTCACCTTTTTTTTTCTTTTTCTTTCGCTACTTGTTTTTAATGGGGAAAAATCAGTTGGATTTTTTTTAACAATTACTTTTTTATAACAACCCCCATTTACACCCATAACACAATTTCGTCTATAATAGCCCCAAAACAATTTTTTCCCTTGCATAAAATGGGGCCCTTCAATCCTATCTTCTTTTTTAAACCATTTGATTAATTTTTATTTAACTGAACGTAGCTGGGCAATGTATTCTTGACTAGTTTAATATTCGAAAAGATGGCGTCCCAAAAATTATCGTGGATAGCGAAACTTCTACTTGGGTTTTCTGGGTCAAAATTTTGGTTAAATTTAATTGCGTGTGGGGAAAGGAAAGGGTTGACTGATTTTTGCTTCTTACAGAATGCCCAATTTTTCGGGCGAATTATTATTGTGAAAAAAATTTTGTATAATAAAAATAAAAATAGCCCAAAGAGGGTTGTCATCATAACATCAATAAAAAAAAAATGAATATAGGTAATAATAAAAACAGCAGCACAATAACTAACAATGATAATGACAAAGCAACCGGGGAAAAGGGTAAAGATGAAAAAAGAAAGGGGGGAAATAAGGGGGTAAGGGGGGGGGGGTGGAAAGAGAGATGATACTTTAGGAAAAGAACATATAAAAACTTAGAATTATTCCGTTTCCCTATGACGAGATTCCCAATTATAAATGGGGAGGAAATTTTGTGTATACCCGCGCCCCCCACCCCTGCTTTTTCCTCCCCATTCCCCTATTTTTTTTGCTCTCTTCCCCCCCCCCCCGCTCTCTCTTTCCCCCCTTTCCCCCCCCTTTTGATCACTTTCCCCAAATCCCCCCCTTTTCTCCCACCTTCACCTTTTCTCGTTTATCTTCAGCCCCATTTTTTTTCTTTCTCCCTCTTGAAAAAAAGAGAAACTAATGGGTTTCCACCGGGAGTATGGTAAATCTAATTAGATGTCGGTGCCTTTTTTTACTTATTTAATTCCCAACCCCTTTTCCCTTTTTTTAGGTGAAGATGAACATTATAGTTTGGGGTTTATAGTACATAATTTGCATAAACTGTCGTTTGGTTTGAAAACAAATTTTTTATTTTTTAAAGAGAAAAGGGACTCATATAAAGCAAAACCCCGGCACTTTTCCAGAGAAATCATAAGCGTTCCTTGATCATAAAAGCAATTGTCTTTACAATATCACTGGATCATCAGGGTTTGCAAATTTAAACTCAACGTATCCATGTCAATACACATACATGCGTTTTTTGTACATCATAGACGAATTTTTGATAAAGGCCCATGTCTAGTGGAAAAATAAAAGGGGACATTAAACTGTCCTGCGTTTTTTTTATATTTTTCTATATTCTTAAAATTTTGTTCTGATGCCTCATTACTAGAGAAAGATAAAGAGTCCATTTTTATTTAAAAACCCTCCCTTTATTTTATCTATTTAACTTTTACTCTTTTTCGTATGTGGTATATGGTTCCCTTATATCGACGTAAAAACGTTTCCGTGGAACGAACCCGAAATGTGAAAATTTAACACATAAATCGTGTTTTAAAAGGTAAAAATGAGAAGAATATCTTACAATACAAGAGGAATTTTACCGGTTCGACTGGTGTCGTCAGAAAAGCATGATTTCTGACGAAGACGCAATCGAAACCGTCAATACATCCTTTTTTGTGAAGATTTCATTCTCATTTATACGTTTTTTTACCTGTCAATATGAAAACGGGTTTAACATAAGTTATTAAAATTTCACTATTCGAGAACCTTTAAGAAGAATATTGTAAGGCTTTGGAAATCGACTGATTAAAGGTCTGACACTTTTTTTAAAAAAAACATGTATCGCCAAACTGAATTTCGATGAAGGACCCGTTATCAGGCGTTACACATAAGACTTCAAGGAGGGAAAATTGATCTGAAGTTCAAGTGAAGGCGAAAAGGTATGCATAGTGTTACTTTATCTCAACTATTTAAAATCTGAGGGTCCAATGGTTCGGAAAAAAGACTAACATGAGAACAAACTAGATACAGGAAAAAAATTGATCATGGCAAGGGCAGGTTTTTACCTTAACAGGCACTGTCGACGGCGAAAAAAACATGGGCGGTTGCCAAAACGTTTAAAAAACTGTAGAACATTGAACAGCTAAAACTGACCGAGCAATTCGCTAGGTCTGTATGTGTGTGTTCGCTACAGGGTCTAATATAGATAGAAGTACACATACACACAGGCACCACCACACAACACACACACACATATATAATATATATATATATATATATATATATATATATAAATATATATAATATGCTACAGCCCCCTGTGTGTTGTGATAAAATATGTTGTAACATTGGGGGTATGTTATAATATAATATATATATAATTATAAAAATATATATATATATATAAAGTGCGTGTGTTTGTGTGCGCGAGAGAGTAAATTTTAAATACAGGAAAGAGAGACCCCCCCTACCACAAAAATGAAAGCATTAAAGTATGGGCTTTGTCACACCAAAAAGTTTTCAAGCCGAATTACAAACCTTTCCCTTTTTTGGTGCTCACTGTTTTTATTGATCTGGGGGTTTTCATACCCTCTACTTGACCCTTTAAAACAAAACCCAAAACGTTTTTTCGTTTTTTTTGCATTTACTTTTGTAGCACAAATGGTCTACCTTACCTGATTTAATCCCTCTTTCAAGTGCCGGTTGGAAAATTTTCGAGTGTTGCGGTGCCGTTTAGTTCCAAAATTATTACTTATCGAAGTTAATTAAATCACACAAAACCACTACATGCTTCATACACTACACACCACACACAATATATATATAATACAATATATAAATATAAATATATATAAATATATATAATATTGAAATTAAAAATATATATATATATTATATACATATTATATATGTATTATATATATATTAATATATATATATATATATTTTTAATTTTTGGTGTGTGGGGTGTGTGTGGCATGTGTGTTTGTGGTGTGGTGTGTTGTGTATTCAATTGTTTATAATATATATAATATTATATTCTTTTTTATATAAAAATGAATTATGCGCGTGTGTGTGGGCGGTTTGTTTACCATAAAACCTTCGTTCCTCCCGATCAGGCCCTGTCGTCTGCCTCGCCCCCTGCCGCGGCCTCCCCGCGTTCAGGAATCAGCCCGCCAGACCTTCCAGGGCGAGCGTCAGGGTTTGGGCCCTCTTG
>NW_023659351.1:0-7500 GCF_015228065.2 Penaeus monodon
GGTTTTTTGGTACTTAAAACCTAAAGTGGATAGGCACATATTTCTGAGGTTTGGTGCCCCGTTACCCAATCGGGGTTAGCTTTGGGTATTTCATGGTCACCAGGCTTGCCTGGTTGGAGTCTTTTTTCCATTGGGGGAACCTCCACGCCCTGTGGGTGTGTTGATCCCTCCCCATCATAGAGACTGAGAACCCAGTACACCATCAGACTCTCTTATCCTTGGGTTTTTCGGTGAAGACCTTTTCCTCCCATTTTTCAGTTCTTCGTTTCCTGCAGGGAACTCGGGTGTTGATTTTTGGGGTTTGAAAATCATGCCCTGATCTCTGTCAATCCGGATCGAAGCTGGATTTTACGTTTAAACCCAATGCCCTGCCAGTTGGTAGCATTGTCAAAGCCTTTAATTTTGCTAGACTTTAAATTGGGGGGGAAAATCCTGGGGGGTCCTACTCCCCCGTCTCCGGCCTAGGATGTTTGTCCGCCCTTTGGGCTTGGGGCTTGCTCGTGGGGCCAACAAATTTTAAACATACGTGCCTCCTGGTAACAAAAAAAACCCACACAGGATGACTCGTCATGCCTGCTGCCACGAGGTTTCGGTGGCCTCCCAGACCTGCACCCAACTAGGGGCTCTGATTCCCCTAGACACCTCCCCTGACTGCTTGGGGGGGCACTCCCCCCATGAGCAAGCCCGAAAGCCAAAAGGGGCGGGCCGAAACGTCCGACCGGAGAAAACTCGAGGGAGAGTCTGGATCCCCAAAAGATAACCCCCATAGCAACTTCCTCGCCTGGGCTATGCCCATAGGGGCCCCCTGTGTCGCTAATCCCGACTCGCTCACATGTGTCACTGGTGTGACTCAGCTAAACCTGGCCCTTACCCGCCATGGTGCCCAGCCACACAGTAACCCCGGGACAGTTGAAATTTTTGCGAACCGCCCCCACCCCTTGAGAGGGCCCCACGTTACCACTGTACTAGCCCGGGGCTAGGCGTTTCCCCTAATTTTTAAAATGCCGCCAAACCCAAAAGGTTTGACAATGCCTACCAATGGTCAGGGGAATAGAATGCAACGAAAAAATCTGGGTTTTCGATTCAGGTTCCAGAGATAAGGGGATGGTCATTATCCCAAAGTCAAAAAACCCTGAGTTTCCCGCAGGAACGAAAGGGGCTACAAGATGGGAGGAAAATAAAGTCTCTCACCACTGAATCCCAAGATAAAAGAATTCAGATGGGGGTTATTGGTTCTCATCTCATATGATGTGGAACTGATCCATCACCCCACAGGTCGGAGGCTTCCCGAATTGAAAGGGAAAACTCCAACCAGGGAAATCCTGGTGCCATGAAAAGGGGGCCCAACCCCTACCCTTGATCTGGGTAAAAGGGGCCCTCAAACCCCAGAAATTTGCTATCCCCTTCATGTTTCAAGTGCCAAAAAATCTCACCACCAGGCTACTCACATCCAACCCCCCACCTCTAAGAGGAAAGGAAACTGCCCCCACCGACCCGGATATCTCCCCCAAAAAAATTTCTGACAATGAAAAAGTGCAGAAAAATACAGGAATAAAAATTCAAAAAAGGGACTACAAAACCCTTCCCAAGAGATAAAGATCCTTTGATGAGGAAAATAGACTCTCTATTTACTGCTGTAGTACAAAACATACCCCTGGGTAATTTGTGAAGAAGCCGAGAAGGCGGTCATGGCGCCATGGGGAAATGACCCGACGCCGCGTCTAAAGGGGAAGGAAGCGGAGAGGGGCCAAACCCACCCCCCTCCTCACCCAGGACAACTCCTCCCCACTCCAACCCGGGTCATGCCCTTACGGGTAAACCCAAAAACCGGCTGAATCTTGCGCCAAGCCAAAACACGCTGACCTTCCCCCGGGCAAGGCCAGCAAAGAAAAAACACACAGAAAAAGCCTGAGTTTAAAAAACCCAAAACCAAAGCCAACTAAACCAATGGGTCTCCACCCCCCAAAAAGGACCCGGAAACCCAAAAACAAACAAAAAACCCTCAACGCAAAGGGCTTCGCAAAGGAGTTGTCGATCCGACACCCTCAAACCAAAACAACATAAAAGGGTTTTTCCACAAGGAATCCATCCTCCACGCAATTGTGCATCAATAGCATTTTTTTGTCATCTCCAGAGACATTAAGTGGGACCTGTTTCCCTTTTCAGGGGATCATGTCTTCATTCGCCAGACTTTCGGGAAGAGAGGTTGATCACCCTTTTCAGAGCAAATCCCCTGCTTGCAACACTGATGCACCCCTGTGGAGACAATGTTGAATCTCTTGCCGTCGAGTTTACCCTGGGGCCCGGGGGGGCCCCCGTTGTTTACAACCGGCCAAACTGTGGGGCTTAGACACGCCAGGTCTAAACTCCTGCAGTTTTTCTAAAACAAGAACAAACAGCAACATCTGCCAGCCAAACTGAGGGAAGACAGCCCGACGACTTCTCTATAAGAAAGGGGGATGAACCCGTAACTCAAAGTTTTCTTCTTTCTGAGGGAACAAGAAAAAGCCTAAAAACCTTCTAACACAGCCCTGGATTGAGGGGTTCTCGTCCCATCTTTTCCCCCTTAGGACTAGCAGGGGAGCCTGCACTCCTGCAACTCATCAACAAATCTTGGGAACTCCATTCTCCCCCGGTTGAAATTTGGCAGATTGGCTACAATAGTTCCCATCCCCAAACCAAAAAAGCCAGGGAATACCCCCCCATCTCTCTCTTACTGTGCTGGCCAAACGGCCCAAGGATGGGACTAAACCGGGTCCCAAAGGAAAATGGGCCCCCACATGAAAAAACCCCATGGGGGCCGGGCAGAGCCAGGGACGCAAGCACCTCTTAAACACAATAAACGCGGGCACATTGTGGTAGTATTCCTTGACCCGGAGAAAGGGTTTTTTAACAGAAAAACTTCTTGCCATTAAGACATGATCCGAAGGAAAACAGAGGAAAAATCTTGGGTTGGGTAGGGGGTACTTCAGGGAAAAATGACAGCCCAAATCATATTCCAAGGTCACCCATCCAGCACACCCACTAAAAATGGAACACCCCAAGGGGGGGGTTCTCAATCCCGCCCCCTTTTTTAAAACTTAAAATTCTGTATCCCAAAAAAAACCCCCGTGGGGTGCAAGATCATCTATGCAGACGATCTTGCTATCTCTCCACGGACCATACTGCCCAAATAAAGCCCAAAGCTGTTTGGACCTTTGTCTAAGGGGTATTTAGGACAAGACTAAAGATCTCTGTAGCCAACCAAAGCCATGGGTCTGAGCCCTAAAGTTCAGCACGATCTGAAAATCCAGGGAATAATTTTAGAAGGGGGTTCGGGAAACTTCCTCTCCCTTGGGGTAAGGATAGCTGGACCCTATCCTTTCAAAGGGGGTTCCAGTACCTGGTTGAAAACCAAAAAAAACTGTCTGTCAGAGAGCAAGAGGGGGAGACAATAGGACCAGACACAAAGTCTAAGATCATTCTAGTAAACCACCGGCCCTTGTGGACTTGCATTTTTTCTCTTTTGGCCCAGAGGAAAACACAAGAAAAATTTGGAGACAGCCCAAAAAATGAAGCTCCCAGGAAGGTGCCCAAGGTGGAAAAAGGCCCTAAACCTCCTCTGGGGGAAAACCTTCCCCCCGGACTCACAAATCGTCTAAGGGAGCAAAATTCCTGCAAAGGTTATCCAGGTCCCAGGAACAAAACCCTAAACAAAAAATAGCCCCATGCCCGAAAAAGTTAAAGAACCTTTGAAAACAACTCCTGGGTCTCATACGCCGGGTGTTAAATACGCTTCACTAAAAGAACAGCTTTTGCAAAAGGGTAATGGACTCCCCCCACCCAAACTTTGTCGTGCCCCGCCGGGCCAACCTTGATGAGTTTTTCCATCAGGGGCCCTAAAAATGAAAAAACTACCCCACGCCTTCAAAAGGGAGAGTCCAGAGGGTCATGCAGCCATCACTCCTTAAAAGGGAGTAGAACAACTTCACGGATTGATCAGTCGATCCTTTTAGCAAAAATGTAGGCGCTGGTTTGCAAGCAAAGGGGTGCCACAAAAACCCTGAGGGTAACAGACAAAGCCTCCTCACTATAGGCAGACAATTTTCAATCAGGAAGCCCTAGGGCCCCGCGTCCCTGAGGGGAAGGGCAATGGTCAAACTACAGACTCCAGGGGACCCTTGCTGTCTCCCCGTCATGGCAGATCATAGAGACAAAGACAGTGAAGAGAGGTGTTGCTGCCCAGCGCCACACTCGTACATTCTTAGAATTACTCTATCTAGCCACCCGTACGGGGTAGTACAGTGGTAAAATGTCGGCCTTTTATCTGAGGGGTCGGGGGTTCCGCCCCCCCCAGGGGGCGAGAAATTGCAAATGTGCCGGAGGTTACTGTTGTGGCTGGGCCCCACGGGGGGTAGGCAGTTCACCGAGTCACACCCGCTGACAACTGAGCAAGTCGGCATTAGTCGACCAGGCCGGGCTCCCCTTAGCCTCGCCCGGGCCCCCAATTTCCAGCAGAACACGACAACAGCAGCCAATGCAAGGACTGCCCTCTTTAGCCGACTGGGGACCTCCGGCTCCCCGTTATCTCCGACTTCCCCATCACACCCCACCCCATATCTTGGCACCCCACACCCCAAAAAAACACTCCCCAAAGAGAAAAGGACACCGCAGTCCAAAAAGTAGATGACCATCCTTCAATATTAGGTTTTGATATCGCTTCTTTAATATGAAAGTATTATGTGTTTTTTTTTTTGTTCAACACCATCCCCTCCCCCTGCAACCTTAGGCCCTCTCGTTTTTTATTTGGGGCCTGACGACGAGAAAAACCTCCCTGGCATGTAGAGGATCCCCCGTCCCCGGGGTTAAACCTGACGGGCCTTTGGGGCCCCTTACAACTGGAATCGGGGTTCTTGGGGTTTTGGAAAGTACATTTTGGCTTCCGTGCCTTGACGAGGTTTTGGGATCATTCAGTCCAAGGCTTGGTATTTCTGGGATGGGGGAGGGGCCCCGCCGGGCCACTCCGCCCCAGGGAAGGTCCCCCCTGGTAGTCCTGGGAGGGGACACGAAAGAGACGGTGGTCAAAGCTATCTGTGAAAAAGTTGTGTTGTGGTGAAAAAAGACCTATTTAACACATGGCACATTTCATTTCACATAGGCCACTGACCACCCCTCAATAATGGATCCTAAATTTTTTTTCATACAACCTTTTTTTCTAGGGGACCCCCTTGGGGGACCACTCTTGTAGACTCCTTCCTTACCTTACCATTGTCTTGTTGTGTGTGTTTTGTGTGTGTGTGTGTGTGTGTGTGTGTGTGGTGTGTGTTGTGTGTATGTGTGTGTGTGTGTGTGTGTGTGTGTGGGTGTGTGTTTGTGTGTAACATATACATATTTTTATAATTATTATAATATATATATATATATATATAATATATATATATTTTGTTTTTGTATGTATTTTTCCCTTCCCTTAAACCATTGCCATAATTAACATTAAAAAACTTAAAAATATGTATTTAAACAGAACACGCGACATCCGCGGTTTTTCCCCCTGCGACATCCCCCGTGTAAATGATCACTCCTTTCCTCCACACTTCAGAAAATCGAAACCCCGTGATTTTCTTAGTTCAATCTTTTTAAAAAGGGTCGCCTGCAGCGACGACAACAGCTACGCACACTGCCCGGACCGAACCTTGTCCGTCAGCTGACCATTTCTCTTTACCAAAAAGTTGCTTCAAGTGAACGAGAATCTATTTCACCTTCCCCCCTACCCAAGATGTCGCATCGTGCCCCAAAGAACTTTTTTGCACTCTACCGCTTATCGGCCTTCGTTACGTGTGGGTGTGGTGTGGGTGTTGTGTGTGTGTGTGTGTGTGTGTGTGTTGTGTGGTTTTTGTTGTGTGTGGTGTGGGGGTGTATATATATATATATATATTATATATATATATATATATTATAAAATTTATTTATAATATTCATATTTTAAACTTTAAATTTTTTAAAATATATTATATAATATATTATATATATATATATATATATATATACTATAATATATATATAAATATTGTAGTGTGTGGTGTGTGTTTTTTGTGTGGGGGGTTGTGTGTGTGTTTTGGTGTGTGTTGTGTGGGTTGGTGTGTGTGTTGTGTGTGTGTGTGTGCGTGCGGGGCGTGTGTGTTTTGTGTGTTGTAAATTTGTGTGTGTGTGTGGGGGTGTGTGGGTTTTGGGGTTTGTGTGTGGTTTTTATTTATTATATATTATTTTATATATATATAAAATTATTTATATTTTATATATATTTATGTTTTTATGTTATATAATGTTCTAGGCATTTTCTATTTACTCTGTGTAATGATTATAGTCATATATCTATATGTTTATACATTAGACACACTCCTCCCGCCACTGGCAACCTGCCTCTCGTTTGCCCAGGAACCGCGGGCTTCCCCTCCTGCCTTGACAAACGGGGTCCTGGGCCTGGGTATGGCTAATTTCCGTCGTGGTTCTTCCCGGAGGGGACCGAAAGCCTTCACCTATTGCTTGATTCCTCAGGGCCTCCATTTGGAGGATGGTATAAACGTTGGTAATAAACAATATAAAGAAGAAAAAAAAAAAAAAAAAGAAAAAATCGTTGTTTTTGCGTTTTCGGTTCATTTTCCCCAAACATTTTTTTTTTTTTTTTTCCCTGTTCATGTATTCCCTATATTTTTTGGGTCTCTACGTCTTTTTATCGTTTTTATGTTTCTATTGTTATCATTTCGTTTTTTTGGAAAATAACGCTGTAATCGTTTCTTTTTACACAAGAGGGAATTTCGGAAAACCCATCGGCAAATCAAACAGAAAAATTTAAAATTAAAAATAATATATACATGATACAATAACATAAGCGTATGTAAACAATTTCTTCAATTCACATCGATTATTATTATTATTTTATTATTTTATTATTATTATTTTTTATTACTATTATATTATTATTTATATCATTATTATTACTATTATTATTTTATATATTTTTTTATTAATGTTTTATTTTTTTCATTGATTATTATTTTTATTTTTATTAGTATTATTATTATTATTTTATTATTATTTCATTATCATTATTATTATTATTTTTATTATATTATTATTATTTTATTTTGTTATTATTATTTTATTTTTCTAGTATTTTATTTTATTATTATTTTATTATTTTATTATTATTTTTATTATTTTTATCATTATTTATCATTATTTCTGTAATACTATACTACTATACTACACTACTATACACTCTACTACTACTATTAAATTTTTATTTGTTATTTTTCATTATTATTATTGTTTTTTTTTTATCTTTTATTATTTTATTATTATTATTATTTTATTATTATTATTATATTTTATTATTTTATTTATTATAATTTTTATTGTTGTTTTTTTACTATCATTCTCATTTTTTCATTTTATTTTCATTCATGTCTCATTATTATTATTATTTTTTTTATTTTTACTGTTTTTATCATTGTTTTTATT
>NW_023659352.1:5000-10000 GCF_015228065.2 Penaeus monodon
GCTTAACTACCTCCGACGGAAGGCGGAAAAGATTATGACCAGATCAAGATGGGACGCTACACAGAACAAGACACACAGAATTATTATCCCACACTCGCAGCTTACAGAACACCTGGAGGGGCCCCGTTGGGCCGCACAATGAAGATAGCTACCACTTCTGGCAAAAATGTCCGGGGAAAAAAAGGTCAGAGCACAGCAGACCTCGTAGCCAGTTGTACAGCATACCTTGCGGTGCCCATAAGGATACATAGGGAGACAAGACGGGGCCTCCATGAACAAGATGGAGGCGGCCCCTACCCTAAGTGGGCCCAGGCTTCCATCATTAAACAATCCTGCCCCTACGACAAAGGAAGAAGGTAGAAGCGGGGGTTCATACACACATCTAACAACTTCCCAACACCGCAACAGGGAGCCACGAACTAACCAAGTCGTCGCATAAACCCATTACCGACGTGACCCTGACCGCTCAGTACATGTATATATTTCCTCAATTATCATTTTTGTTTATACCCCCCGGGCTAGTTTTAGTGGTAAACGTGTCCGGCCTTCATCCAGGGGGCGGCGGTTCGTGCCTCTCCCAGGCGCGAGAAGTTGCAAGTTTCGCCTGGAGGTTACTGCCTGTGGTGTGCACCCACGGAGGGTAAGGACTAGCTTCAGCCCATCAAACACCAGCTGGGCAAACGTGGGGCGAGTCGGCACAGGCCGGGCTCCCTCATGGCATAGCCCGGGGGGAGGCAAAGCTTCGCATATCGGACTTATTCTTATATTTAGTCTTATATGCCCTGTGAAGCAGTAAATGCGAAAAGGCCTTCGGCATATTCGTGTGTTTTCTGTACTTCCCTTCGGGTTGTTCTACTTACATGTTGTACATACATACATACATATATAGATGCATATAAATATATACATACAAAATATATGTATATATATATATATATATTATATATATATAATATATAATATATATATATATATAAAACACATGTACGGATATATATATATATATTAATATATATATATATATAAAATATATAATATATATATATATATATACAGGACAATATATATATATATATATATATATATATATCATCTAATAATATATAATATATATATTTATAATATATAGTCATAACAGCCTATTCTTTCGTTAACATTCAGTTCCGGTATCTCTTTTAATGTTTAAATCAAAAGAGAGCAACTGTGAATATTGGTACTGTTTTTATTTCAAAGAGAGAGTTTAAATGGAGACTGTTTTGTTCACTTTGCTCCGATCATTTCGGCACGGGCTACTGTATAACGTGTCTCGATACGTGAGTTGATTATAAGAGACTCCAGTGAGAATTTCTGAAGTCTTGGCACAAAAGTTCAAGTT
Source organism: Penaeus monodon (assembly GCF_015228065.2). Taxonomy (NCBI): domain Eukaryota; kingdom Metazoa; phylum Arthropoda; class Malacostraca; order Decapoda; family Penaeidae; genus Penaeus; species Penaeus monodon. Next base: position 6,376 of record NW_023659352.1, read on the forward strand.
TGAAAAGATTCATGACTGAAATTGGTTTTCTGTTTTTGTCAGATGGGGATGTCACACAGACGCCGGTCGCAATAGTTTTACTATTGTATCCATTTTCTGCACATGTTAAAACAATAAAAACTTATTTGTAAAGTCTAGGAGGGGCGTAGCCAGGATTTTTTAAGGGGAGACCCTGGGGTTGAAAATGGGTTAGGCTCTGACGCCTCGCCTGTTTTTGAATGAAGTTTGTTGTCTTACCAACAACTCAAAAAAGTTAATGTGAATTTTTTGACATCTGATATTAAGTTCACAGGTCACAAATCCTAAGGGAGAGGACGTACCCTCTGTAATCCCCACCCCCTCATTAGCATGAGTCTAGATTTTCTATTATCTACTTGTCTAATTATGTGGATGTCATTATCATTACCAGGACGACATGATTTATCTTTCGACCTTTGCGCTGTGACCATAACAAGATTTTTTTTTTATATAGACCAAGACAATTCTTTGTGTATACGTGGGCGATATACTGTCCCTAGGTGAGTGTTAAAGTGAACATACTACAAATTAAATAGTACACTATAATGTTGAATTTCTGGGTAAAATGTGCATAAAATGCACATGTTTTGTTATATGCATTTAGTTAAGATACTCGAATAGGATAAAAATCTGATGTTGCCTATCAATTATATTCTGTTTTATTATCCTAGAATCCATTCATGCCAGCTGGCGCTAGTATAAATGAAATATTGTAATGCAAACATAGTTGAATTTAATTTTCAAACCCATTGCTATAGGGTATTCCGTGTACAGGAACAACTTTGCTGTCTGTTTTCTTGGCAGTTTGTGGCAGATGCAGTCTCTGCTGGCTGTGAGGAATATTGACTTGAACACAATCATATTAAACGGCTACCGGGCTACAGACTATTCGAACTGAAGAATTAGAACCACTGTGACGATATGTATTAGAAGGAGAAGCTAAAGGTAGACACACGCGGAATACATGTTCGTTGGCATGAGTAACATTCAGAGCGCTCATAAAGGAATAGAAAGAGAGAGAGAGAGAGAGAGAGAGAGAGAGAGAAGAGAGAGAGGAGAGAAGAGAGAGAGAGAGAGAGAGAGAGAGGGAGAGGGAGAGAGATTCACATGATACTCATAAACAGTTCGCTTGTGAAGATTTCACGCTATCCCACACTCAGCACTCTCACACTTTTGTCCCAACCATTTGCATACACATGCACTCCAATAAGCGTGCAAACATGCATAAAGGGGAAACTGAACATTGCCCGTTCACCCAAAGAAAAAACTACGCACGAGCTGGCTGATTACACTCTGTCATCATGGGTCCCTTTCATTCTTTATCTCTTTATGTGTAATTCTTTTGCTGTGTGCCTTATCTGAAAGAAAGTTGCTTATCACCATCTCTCCTGTCACCAGAGTCGGAGCTTCTACACCAATCAGCAATATTTTATTCACTATTTCATTTTTTTTTTTCTTTTAGCGCAAGATAGAACTTTCAATGCAGGAACTGTGACGCAGAAGCAATATTCTGTGCCAGGTTTAACCCTTTCTTCTTATCCCATTATTTGCTCTCATTGTGCTCTTCAAATGCAATACCGTCTCATAAGTTTTGCATAATCTTGCAGATTACAGCATGCTCTTTTTATTGTTATCCGGCAAATGGGAGTATGATATATGTATATATTATATATATATATATATATATATATATATATATATATATATATATATATATATATACAACATATATGTTATATGTTTTTTTCTTTCTTTCTTTTTTCCTTTTTACTTTTCATTATCCACGTTTCTCTTTCATTACTTTCATTAACACATATATGTCAAAGAAGTTATTGCGTGTCTCCTTACATTACCTTTATGATTTCAATTTTCCTTTACAGCTTGCAATACACATATAAATCTGTGTATAGAATGAGTACAGTCCTTCGTCAACATTAGAAACAATTAATATGATATAGATCCCTTATGATGATCAAGACATTCAAGAAATCAATAATCTCTAGACGTCTTCTTTAAAACCGGTCAGGAAAACTGGAAGGAAATTTAAATTCCAAGGTTTGACTGCGAATAAATGCAGTGTGAAGATATAAATGGAGGTTTAACGAAACCAGTGCTAAAATGTATGGAAGAGGCCTCTGGAATGGCACACTATAACGCAACGCTGGCCACTTACTATTTCCTCATAAAGTATTTTATATACTTTATGGTTGGTAAAAGAAAAAACGTAATGAAATTAATGGCATTTGTAGTGGTAGTGTGGGGGGTAGGGGGATAAGAGAGAGAGAGAGAGAGAGAGAGAGAGAGAGAGAGAGAGAGAGAGAGAGAGAGAGAGAGAGAGAGAGAGATGTAAATATAGTAAGGTGGTGTTTCATAAACAACGTTCACACACACATATGTATATATATATATATAAATGTGTATTTATAAATATATGTATTATTTTATATATATATATATATATATATATATATATATATGTATATGTATATATATATATATATATATATATATATATATAATATATATATATATATATATATATATATATATATATATATATATTATATATATGAAACGGTCAAAGGATGAGGGGGTGAGGGCGGAGATCAAAGGAAAAACCGAAGCCAAGGAGTTGTAGCTGGTGAGGGGTCAAGGACAGGGAGGATAGGTTGATGACAGCGTCGGTGAGGGAGAAGCGGGACCTAGAACTGCGGGCGGTCAGGCTGGAGAGTTTCTGGGAGAGAGAGTGGCCATGGTTGGTGGAGAGGGACCGGAAAGAATCATGAGCCACGTCGGATATGAGCTGGAACATCGACATTATTTCATCCTTTGACCGTTTCATCTCTTCTCACAGGAACTCTTTGCCTGATGTCTCTCTCCTCCGTGATGCTTTCATGCCGGCCCTTGAATCTCTCCTACACCCTAACCCTTCCATTCCCAGGCGTTACCGCGAGTCCCTTCAAAGCCTGCGCAGGGAGGAAGTCACCATTCTGCCTTCTGACAAGGGCAACTCGGTCGAGGTCCTCCACCGTGACTCTTACCTGCAGCAGACCCAGGACCTGTTGGATGACGCCTCTACATATGCTCCCCTGACCAGCGACCCCCGTGAACGCATTGCTGCTACCTTCCACCGTCGCCTAAAAGAGATAGCAGCCTGTTTTCCGGAGGCGAATCTCTAACAGAGGTTCAGGGTCATCAACCCTTGACTCCCTCATTTCTATGGGCTTCCTAAAACCCATAAGCCGGCCGTGCCTCTGCGCCACATCATCTCCTCCCGGGGATCTGTGACGCACCCTCTTGCGGCCTGGCTGGCGAAGTCTCTCACTCCCCTTCTTCGCACCTTTTCTCCTGCTCACCTTCGCCACTCTCAGGACTTCATCTCCCGCGTTCGTGGAGTATCACCAACGATCATGATGAGCTTGGATGTTGACTCCCTGTTCACCAAGGTCCCGCTTGATGACGTCCTGGCTTTCCTCCAGAGGAGACTCTCCGCAGAAGATCCTCGTCTTCCTCTGCCCACCGACGTCTTCCTACAACTGATTCGTCTGTGTGTGGAGTCTAATTCCTTTTCCTTTGAAGGTCGCTTCTACTCTCAGACGTTCGGTGT
>NW_023659352.1:15000-21519 GCF_015228065.2 Penaeus monodon
AATATATATATATTGTTATAATGCTATCTATATACAAATAATATATATTAAAAATATTAGGGGATATATATTATATATATAATATATTTATATATATAATATATTATATATATATATATATATTATATTTTAATTTAATGTATGATGTACAAGTGGCGCTCATTAAAATTTCGCCTGAACAACTAAAAATTTCACTTTGCAAAAGGATCCTCTATATTTTATGGTTATTTCCAGTTTACCTGATAACATGTTCTCTTTTTACAGCAGTGAAGGAGTAGAAAGGTGTAAAAAATTGTACCATGGAGTAAAACGTGATCATGTTTTTTTTATTTGAATGGCCCCCCACCACAAGAGTATTTGATGAAAAGAAGCAACTTATGGCAATTTTCCCCATCATATGACAAACAAAAATTGGCCCACCAGTTCAGGTTGTTGGAAAACTGTCTGCCTTTTATGGGGTACCTCCATCAAGTGGAGACGCCACTTTTTAAAAAACGTCTTATTTTTGTTCTTCAGCTGGCCCCAAAATGTCAGTGTTTTGTCGGTCTGTGGCAGACCATCTGAAACAAAAATTGTTCCCCCGATGAGTTCCGGGTACCACATTTTCCAGAGCAGCAAAAGATTCCCTTTCCCCCCAAGGGTCTTTTAGCCATTGTCCATGAAAAACCAGGGGGGGGATTTTTTATAGATTTAAATTACTAGGTGAAAATTGTTTCCTCACTATGATCGGGGAAATAAGACCAGTAAAAACTGAAGGCACTTTGATTCCCCCGGCCCCCCAAAAAAGCATTGCAACCCTCGGTAGGCAAGGTCATAGGAGTAGTAACAAAAAAAATTATGGAGCTAACTAGCTTCATTCCCACAGAAATTGTGGGAAAACTACAAAAAAAAAAATTCACAGAAGTTATCAAAGGTGGCATCCCTACAAGACAAGCCCCCGTTCACACTCACATTGTCCAAGGGGAAACGCCTTCCTGTGGTACTCCTCCTTTTCATCCTTATTTCCCCGATCGATACCTCTGGATTTTTTCCTTTCCCCCCATGTCATATTTTTTTAAGGAAATTGTGGGAAGCTGTCAAAAAAAAGAGAGCAAGGAATGTTACTAAAAGGGGTCCGTCCCCTACAAAACAATATGGGCCCGTTCACAAATCTCACATTTTTTAGATGGAGGCATGATTTTGTGGGTTAAAAATCCTTTCCTTTCATCCTTTTTTCTCCTGATCTGATCCATCGGTTTTTCCCCTTTCGACCAGGTCGATTTTTTAAGGGCAGGATGAAGGGGTATTGTGTGTGTGCGTGTGCTTGTCATGGCGTGTGTGTATGTGTATGTTGTGTATGTGTATGTGTGTGTTGGTGTATGTATGTGTTGGTGTGTGTGTGTTATGTGTGTGTGTGTGTGTGGTGTGTGTGTTGTTGTGTGGTTTTTATGGTGTTGTGTGTATGTTTGTGGTGTGTGTGTGTGGGTGTGTGTGTTGGGTGTGTGTTGGTGTGTGTGTGTGTGTTGTGTGTGGTTTTGTCACACCTACATTAATATATATATATATATATTATATATATATATATATAATATATAATAATATATATACAATATATATATATACATACATATATTCATATTTTTTAAAATTAATGAAAATGCACACACACCACACACACACACACACAACACACACAACACACACACACAACACATTAATATTATATATATATATATATATATTATAATATATTAATGGGGGGCTTCACGTCATGGTGATTGAAGCATGGTGTGGTAGCCTAGATGTGTTAAGTGTTGCATGCATTCCACTTGCAGCTTCCACCCCTGGTAGCTCAGTGTAAAAAAAGGACACTTTGCATAAGTCCCCCCTGCCAGGTCACAGCCTCTCCATCATCAAATTTTCTGCAGTGCCTCCTTTGGCCACCCCATGGGTAATGGGCCCCTTTGCGGTCCCATTCTAAATCTTGGGGGACTCGGAGCAGCAGGGGGCCCCAGGGTACGGAGTTAGGGCCCACCGGCGGGTGGACAGCCGGGCTTCGTCCAACTCCCCTGCCCCCTGCCACCCGGGGGAAAAGGGGCGGCTGGGGGGAGGTGGCCTTTGCCATTCCTCCACCCCCCAAAACTGACCCTCTGGAAACGTCATTATAAAGGGAAAATGCTAGGGGGGGGGGTGTTTCCCTCCCCCCCCAGCAAATAAGGCGGGCTGTGGGTCCCGCTGGGAGGGCAATTTTGGGGTGCAGGATTGGAACAAGAATACTCGTCCCGCCTGCCCCCCGGCGGCGCCAACCCACCATGGACTTGTGGGGCAAACCCTGGGGAACCCCCGGGTGGATGGGGGGTCCCACAGCCCGACCCCTTTATTTGGGGTGTGTTGGCGGGGGCGGCAGGGTGGAGTGCACCCGGAGTGCCCCACCCAGGTTTAATCTCAGGCTTTTGTTTCCGGTAGGGCCCCTTGGAAAACCCGGGTCCTTGCGGCGGAATGACGGTTACCTTGCTATCCGGGAATTGAAGCGATGGGATTTGAGGTGGCTGCCCTCCAAGGTGAGAAGACCGGGTAGCGGCAAGACGTGTGGGTGGTTACACCTCTATGGCGGCCGTGTGATGGTCACCCCCCCCAGGGTGTACCATAGCCATCTCCAGTCGACTTGGGCCCGCTGTATCGAGGTGACACCTTTGATGGGGAATTATGGCATTCAGACTGAACATGCTTTTTTTTTCTTGTCTTTTTGTGTATACGCCCTACCGATGTATATAAAATCTATTGAAAGAGGGTTCTACCCAAAACTCGATCTGTGGGCAGACGTTTGGGCCCCCCGGCGAATATTCGCTTTGTTCTGGGCGCTTCAATGGGTACCCGGGCTGTCCCCGAGCTGGCTAGGATGTCGTGGGCCCCCAGGGCCCGGGGAGTGACCCCAGCAGCGGAATAGCCCCTTCCCGGGACTTTTGCTAGGGTCCCCAAAAATGGGATCCTGGCCCCTGGTACCAGCGCTCCCCCCCGCATTTGGGGATTGGTCAGCGATACGGGTAAAAGGGGCCAAGGAATCGCCACATTCTTGGCACGGATGGAGGGATCCTCCAAAACGCAGGGGTTTCCGGGAGTGCCGATTTTCGTGGAACCCCCATAAAGGCTGTTTGTGGCTCCCTGCGGTCCATTAAAAAATCCCCGCCCCTCCAGGGGTCACCCAAAGGGTGTTTCCTTGGACGTAAGGGAGGAGGAGTTGGCCCGTGGGTTCCCCATGGCAGTCTCTGACCGATTCACAGAACCCAGAAACCCTGATGACCCATTTTGCTCTGTGGGAGTTCTTAAAGCGCGAAAAACACCGAAGCACTCAGGAGTCCATTGGGTGCCCAAGGACAAGGCAGAATTCCCTCTCCCTGGAGACATTAGAGGGCCCTGAACGTGTCGCAAGGCCGGGGTGAATGGGAAACAAGTCTTGCGTCGTTCCATGTGCTAGGGGTCGGCACTGCGAAAGGGACAAAAGGAACAGTTCATCAGGGAAACTTGCTGAGGAGGTCGAAGGCCTTTTTTTGGTAAAACCTTGCCCTGCTAAACCCAAGAACCCTAGAAAACTGAACCCCCAAAACCCCCCTCACAGATGCTGCAGTCTGACACGGATGGACGGATCTCTCAATCATGTTGGGGTTCGTGAAGTTGGGCTAGTATTTTTAACAGTTGTACCAGGGGGACCTCCAAAATTGCTTGGGTGCAAGGATGTTGCAGTGCCTGTGCGGCCCACCCCCAGGAGGAACCCCCTACCCTAAAATGAGGTTAGGGTGGGGGAATTTTTCCAAAAGAAAAGTGGGGAAAACTGCGGGATTGTGATATCCCTGCTGAACTTCTAAAAAGGTTGGGGTGAAAAAAATGGCTCAGGGGTTGATACGTCTTTTACTCCTCTGGCAGTCTGATACTATTCCCTCTGGCCTGTTGAGGGGTTGGTTTCCCTCTTGGAAGGGGAAAGGGGATATTGGGATGTACAATACCATGTCAGTCCTGCCATAAGTTTTTCTAAAAAAATATCAGGGAAAAATTTTTTCCTAATTCTTCGAAAAAGGTATGTATCACCTCTGATCACAAAGACCCAAAAAGTCCTGGATTTACTCCTTGCAAACCCAAAAAAACCAAATACTAGTGCTTTTGAGTAAAATTTTTTGGAACGGTTTTTTGGTTTGGTCATGGTTGCTTTCAGCCTACCCTCGATCCAAAGGGAAAAGGTGTTTGACCCTCGGTGCATCGTGAATCGTATGGGGGGAAACCAGGGGGAAATTCCCAAAGCAGATTTGACTAACGCAAGCCTTTATACCGGTATGAAAATGCTGGAAAAATGAGGGGTGGTTGTCAAACTCTTTCCCCGTTAATTCAGGGGGGGAGACAAGGTGTGTCCTTTCATAAAACCTTTTCAACACCTGTTGGGCTAGATTGGGCAAGGGTCTAGCCAAAGTCGTTTGGGGGGCAACACTGGGGCAATATCAAGGTCTCTGACCTTGACTTTGGATGATGTTGCCCTCCATCTGGTCCCTGGAGTCACTGGTGGCGGCTCTGATGCATTTTCAAGAGGGCAAAGCCCTTAGGCCCAAGTTTCCTGGACCAAGACTAAAATTCAGGACTTTGGGGGCCGTTTGGGGCTGTTGGCGATCCCTTCTTGGGCGAGGATTTTAGGGGACAGAGAGTTTTAAAAAAACCTTAGTAGCATAGTCCATATCTCTGGGCTGTATACCCAAAAGTCAATAGTGGATTGGGGAGGCAACAGCAGCCATGAATCGATTAACAAGAGCTTTGGAGATGTCGGACCTTTTACGAAGGACCAAGCCTTGATACTGCCCCGTTTTTGCCTATGGAAGCGAAACCCGGACCTATCCAGTGCCTTAGAGTCCATCTTGATGGGCCCTTTTTTAACCAAATCCCTTTACTGGATTTATTGGGGACTTTGGCAGGACTAATTCCAACCAAAGGTTACACTGGGGAAAATGGGCAGGGACCTGTTCTTGCATAATCCAGGATCGCCAACTCAGGTATATGGGCACCTAGCTCGTTTCCCCCTTTTGGGTTTTAAGTGCTCATCGGTTGTCCTCTGCGGCCAAACCCCGGGTGGGGAGGCTTGGGAAACCCGGATTTCATGGCATGGGCACTCGACGAGACCCGTGCGAGGAATTAAGATGGGCGTTAGCCAATGGGGGGCATATTTAGCTCCAAAATTGTAGTATTTTTTGCTACTGCTATGACCTTGCCTCCCAGGGTGTGCATTTTGCTTTTGGGGCCGGGGGAAGCAAAGCCCCTTCATTGTTTTTACTAGTACTTATTTTTCTAAATCATATAAAGGGCACAATTTCACCTATAATTATCTCTAAAAATTTTCCCCTCCCCCTGGTTTCATGCACATGGCTAAAAGACCCTTGGGACAAGGGAATTTGTTCCTGCTTAAAAGGTGTGAGTAAGGGAAATCATCGAGCAGAAAATTTTGAATGCAAAGGGTCTGTCCACAGACCCGCCTAACACTTGACATTTTGGGGCCAGGCGAACAGTAATAAGGCATTTTCAAAGGGGCAGGTCCCCCTTGATGGATGGAAACCCACATCAAAGGCGAAGACCCCAAACAACCCCGAACTGTGGTCCCAATTTTTGTTATGTCAATATGGGGCATAGTTGCTTTTATTTCAAAAATATCTCTTATGGTGTGCGGCCATTCTGTTTAAACAAAAAAACATTTTAAACAGGTAAGGGCTGGAGATCAACAATAACCTATGATGTGCTCATTTCAAGGAAAAATTTCAGTTGTTCAGGGGAAATCTTTAAAGAGCCCACTTGCAATACTACATTAAATATATATATATAATAATAATATATATATTATATATATATAAAATATTATATAAAATATAATAATATGCTAATAGCTGCTAGAGCAGTGGGCCGGGATTCTCAGCTAACTCACTTTCCCCCAAAGGGGTAAAAGATCAAATAACAAGTCGAAAATAGATCGGGAAATTTAATATACAGTAGCCTGTCTGCTATTGACCCTCCCAAATTTGCCAAAAAACCGAGTGGGAATAAGCAATGCCCTTCTGAAAGGTAAGGCAACCGCCCCTGGGAAGATGGCATTACTTACAGCGTCCTTCGCCACATTGCTCAGTACCAGGGAACCCCCCTTTGCACCGTATAGACTCAGCCCAAACACAAGGAATCTCCTAACCCCTGGACTAAAAAGCTTAAAACTTCCCTACCCAAACCCAATCTGACAAAAACAGGGGCCCCTTTCCTTGACCTCCTGTCTGTGCAAAGTCTTTTAAGGATAATACAACAGGGGTTATGTATCGCATAAATGCTAAATTTCCCCCCGACTGTATTGATTTTTCTCCCCCAAGGCGTACGTCGCACTGTTTTTTGCAGAATACTTAAAAGACCAAACCAGGATTTCAAAACCCTATTTCTTGATCTTAAATCTCCTTTGTATTTCAAACTGGAAAAATTCTTGGCAAAATAGCTACTTTTGGTATTCAGGGAAACTGTTAACATGGAAAAATT
>NW_023659353.1:0-10000 GCF_015228065.2 Penaeus monodon
AAAAAAAGAAAAAGAGAGAGAAAAAAAGAGAGGAGAAGAAAAAAGAAAAAGAGAGAGGGGAGAGAGAAGGGAAAAAGAAGAGGGGGAAAAGAGGGGGGGGGAAAAAAAAGGGAGAGAGGGGGAAAAAGAGAGAAAGCAAGAAGAAGAGAAAGGAGAAAAAAGAAAGAAAAAACAAGAAAAAACAAGAAAAAGAAAGAGGAAAAAAAAGAGAGGGAGCAAACAGTAGGGAAAGGAGACAGACATGGCCAAGAGCTCGACGTATCCGAGCAAATTCTGGAGGCACTTATTTGCGTACGTGAGGAGCGAGAGGCCTTCTGCGGGGGTTTCGAAACATGGCAGGGGCTGATTTTTCGCAACGGGGGCCCCAACCCTGCTAAACCGGCTGTTCCCCTCCCACCTCGGCGGTAGGCAGATGGGGAGCGGGGGGGGGGGGGGATTGGAGGGGGGGGGGGGGGGGGGGGGGGGGGGACGGGGGGGGACGGGACGGGAGGGGAGGGGAGGGGGGGGGGCGGGAGGGGAGGGGGGGGAGGAACAGGGGGGGAGCGGGGGGGTTTTTGGGAAATAAAGGAGGGCAATAATAATAATGATAAAATAATAATAAAAAAAAATAATAATAATAATATAATAATGATAAAAATAATAAATAATAATAGTAAAATAAAATAAAATAAAAATAATAGTAATAAAATAATAAAAATAATAAATAAATAAAAATAAGTGAAGGAAAAAAAAATGATAATTATTAAATAGTTGAAATGATAAATAAATCGATGAAAATGAAAAATGAAATTATCATCTATCTACCTCTATCTATTCTTTTAAATATGTATCGGCCTGAGGACAAGGAGGGTCCATGTTGAGAAAAACGTCTTTGAAAGTTTGCTCTGTTAGCTGAAATTCAGGCAATAATTCGTGAAATTTAGTTTTTTTCTGTGACCAATCGGTCTGTGTTGCAGTAATTAACATTTAAGGGGAAATTTTAATAAGAAAAAACGAAAAATTTTCAAAGAAAAACATACTTTTTTACTATTTGCTTCAATACAAAAATTTCCCAAAAATGTATTTTTTTTTGGATCACTTAGAAATATAAGAATTATTTTGTTTATGTTTGGGGTTTATTTCCCAAAAATTTTTTTTACCATTAATGGGCCAGAAATACAAATTTAAAAAAGTTTCCTTTGATAATGACTCATAATACTTTTTACTCAGGTTTTTTTTTTTGTAAAATCTAAAATCATTTTCGTTACTGAAAAGGGTATTGACTTTCAAAAAAAAATTTGAGCAAATTTTGTGAGCAACCCGAGCCTTTTTGCACCATTGGGGGCAATCCCGTCACACATTGAATAACGTTTCATGAAGTTTTTAAAAATGCTCTGTGGCTTTCCTAATGCCCTGATGACATTAGCTCTTATAGCTCTTACAAAAGCAAAATTTTCCAGCTCGGTGGAAGGCTAATCTCAAAAATTCCCTTTTTTTAAAAATTTCCGCTCTTCTAGCTATGGACCTTATATATTATAATATATATATATATATATATATATATAATATAATAATATTATTTTAAAAATATGTATATATTATATATATTATTATAATATATATATAATTATATAATATTTTAATTAATATATATACAACCCACACACCACACCAACCACACACACATTTTAAATATTATATATATAAATTATTTTATATAAATAATATATATATATAATTTTATAAAATATAAAAATTATATATCATAAAATGCAGTTATATATAATATATATATATAATATATATATATTATATTATATATAAAACCCCTATATACATATATATAAACATATTCATGTTAAAATATATATATATATTATATATAAATATATAAATAATATAATATAAAATATATATATATAATATGTATATATATATATATTATATTATATATTATATATATATATATATTTTATTATATATAATATATTTGGTGTGTTGTGTGTGTGTGTGTTGTTGTAGTGTGTAGTAAACACACAGAGACTTCCTAATATATTTGTACACACACCACACAACATTTATATATAATATTATATATATTTTATAATAATATTATATATATATATATAAAATCATCTCTCAAAGGGGCAAACGCCGAGGGGGGCGCAGGGCCCGACCCCCTTCGTTTCCAGCCACAAGGACCCCTCGAGGCGAGTTCCGGGGCCAGGGCCCCATCTCTATTTCCTACGAAGGTCTGCGGCTGCCCAAGCCTGATCTCCTAGGACGCCCACGGGTTCCCCACCCGGTTTTGTCTCGCAGAGAGACAACTGGTGGGCAGGTCTCCATGGGGGGCGACTAGGTGGCCAATACCTATTGGCGTCCGGGTTTTGAAGTAACAGGTCCCATGCAGTTCACGGTGAAACCGCCGGTTGGACCGGGGTCCTCCCAACTGTCCCCCCATGATCCGCGAAGGGGCTTGTTCAAAAGGCATAAGGGGAGACCCAAGGGACTGGAAGCGTCCCGGTTTTGCTTCCATAGGCAAAAATGGAATATCAAGGGGCCCTTAAACCGCAGCTTGGGCCTTTTTGCATAGGTAGAATTCCAAAAGCTTGTTGAAAGATTCATGGCTCCTGTGCCAGACCCTCCGTTCTACTGACTTTCCCTTTTGCAACCAGGAATATGGGGTAGCTACCGAGGATGTAAAACTTCTGTATTCAACGTCCTGCCGCAAGCATGGGCGACTGTTTTGGGTTCCCAACAGGCCCCCCAAAATCCCCGAACTTTGGGCTTGGTCCAGGAGACCTCTAGCCCAGGGGCTTCGCCCTTGCTAAATGCACAAGACCGCCACAAGGCTCCAAGGCTCAGATAGGATGGGAACATCGTCGGCAAAGTCAAAGGGCCGAGACCTTAATTTGCTAGGTTTCTCCACTGACTTGGTATAGCTCTGCCATTTTCCAGTCCATAAAGTTTGAAAAATGTGGGGGCAAGGGCCGCCTTCCCCCCTGAATTAACGGGGAAAGTTCGAATACCCCCCCCTTTTCAGCACCCCAGTACGATAGAGGCTTTATCAGGCCAAAAATTTGTGTCGGGGAAATTTCCCCTGAGCCCCAGGGTCTCCATAGCGATTCCCCATGCCCGAGTCAAACGCCTTCTTGAGGTCGATTAGGCGCAACAACCCCCCGACAAAAATCACGACGGCGTTCCACAAATTTTCGAAGCGCTAGTATACGGGCTATGTGACTTTTCCAGGGTAAATCCAGACTGTCCGGCTCTGGTGCCCAGTAGGTGGTGCGGATCCGTTTTGAAAAATGTGAGCGAGAACCTTGCCCGGTATGTGGCGTGTAATGCCCCGGTAGTTGCTACAGTCCCCCGACCCCATTCCCCTCCGAGGGGATGACCAGCCCCTCAGAGTCAGGGGAAGGGGACCCGATGCCAAAAAGGCAGTCAGGGCTGTAGCAGCCCCGGGCCATAGGGTTTACCCCCAGCCTTTTGCAATTCAGAGGGATAAAAATAGCCTGCCTTTCCCCCCTCTTTAGTTGGGAAACGCCAACTACCTCTTTGGGAGGAGGTTCTCGCTGAGGGGGGGGTCCGGGACAGGGACTGAACTCCTTGCATCCAAACTAATGTTGGAGGGTTCACCGGGAAATGTTCAAAAAATACTCAGCCCAACGTTCACGAACCCAAATGATCTGAGATATCCTCCCTCCCCTGATCGGACTGCAGCATTGTAAGGAGGGGTTAGGGTTAGTTTTTTCAGGGCTTGGTAGGCAGGGCGGGGCATTACCCAAGAAATGGCCTTTGACCCCCTCAGCAGATTTCCCATGAAGTTCCTTTTCCCCTTTTCAGCAGTGCCGGCCCTACCCCCATGGGAAAGAAGCAAGACTGATTTTCATTCAGCGAGCTTGGACCCCGCTTCATTATATATATATATATATGTACATGGTGTGTGTGTGTGTGTGTGTGTGTGTGTGTGTGTGTTGTGTTGGTTTTTGGGTGTGTTGTGGTTGTGGTGTGCGGGTGTAGAAAATATATTTAATGTTTTTTATACACAAATTATATATATATATATATAATATAAATATATATATTTTTATATTATTATATATATAATTTTATTAAAAAATAAAAAAAAAATTTCCCCCAAGAAAATTTTTTCCTTTTAAAGGCCAATTTAAATCTTTCCCCCAAGTTTTTTTTTATTTTTTTTGCTATTTTGGTTTTCGGAAAAAATTGGGTGGTCCAATTTTTTTGGATGTTTTTCAAAAAAAAAGGGTGGATGGACTGAGCATCGGGGGGGGTGAAAATTGCACAGAATTAACTTGGGTTTGCTTTTTTTTTATGATTTCAAAGTGTTCACTTTTTTGGGGGGATGGAAGAGTTTCCTTTCTGTTTTGATGGAAACCTTTAAAGTTACGCAACCCCAGGGCCCAAAAGGGGAGGGTTTAGAGATTCTAGTGGATCAGCATTTTTGTCCTGCATTTGCTTGGGAAAGGCCCCCACTGCGTACATATGTTTTTTTTTTTTTTTTTTTTTTTTTTTTTTTATTTTTTTTTTTTTTACGGGGTTTTTTAATTTAAATATTCTGGGAAACTAAATAAAAAGAGAAAAACTTAAAACCCCTTCCTTCTAAAAAATTTTTTAAGTTTTACTCTTTTGTTTTAGTCACAGAAGATCCCCCCCCCCCCCCCTTGGAGGTTGTATTGAATGACGGTTTTACTTTTTGCATCTCCAATCCCAAGACTCGGGGGGGCGAAAATCCTTAAATTTGGGTTTTTCCAACCTTTTTAAGCCACGAGCACCCACCGTTTTCTGGTAACTAGATAGCATAAGTATAAAAAAATATACCCCCCTACCCCCACACATATTTTGACACAGAAAAGGGCCGACAGACAGACAGACAGACAGGACAGACCGACGAAACAGACAGACAGAAAAGTTTAAAAGATAGACAATAAACAGGGTGGAAAAGATTTAACAAAAGAAAAGGATGATGATGCTGATGACTTACAGGGGATTTTTAAAACAAAAAGGTTTTGGCTTCTAAAGACCGCGCTCCCACCAAGCCTGAGACCAGGAGAACTTGGTTTGTTTAGCACCAGGTTGGGGCCTTTCCCGCCGCGCACCTGGGTTTAGGCTGAAATCCCAAATTTCCGTGGGTTCCAAGGGGGTGTTCGTGCTCGAGGCAAACAGAAAAGTTTAAAAACAAAAAATTCGTTTTGGGGTAATGACGATTAAAATTTATGAAATGAAAAATGTGATAGCAAGAACAAGGATGATCCCCGATAAGGGTGATTGGGATGAAATGAAAAAGTAAAGGGAAAAAATAACGAGATTTGATAGTGATAATGATGATGATAACACTGATTTTGATGATTAGGGGTGAAATTTGATGACGGGTAAAGAAAAATTAAAAAATAATGATAATAACGTGCGTGATGGGTTAACGTAAAAACAAAAAGAAAAATTTGCAATTAAAAGGGAAAAATAAATAAAAAAAAACAGGAAAAGCAATAAAATAATGCTAAAAAAGGGAAAAAATCGAAAACGTAATAATAAAAAAAAAAAAAAAAAAGTAAAAATAAAAATAATAATAAAAATAATAATAAAAATAAAAATAATAATAATAATAATAAAAATAATAATAATTTTAACGATAATTAAAAAACAAAACTAAAATCAGTATTTCAATTCATGGGAGTAGTGTAGTAATAATAAAAATAATAGTGCTGCGGGTGGGTGCTGTTGTTTTGTTGAAAGAGATGATGATGACGAAAGATTTTGAATTATGATGATAGGGTGATGTGAGATGGGTGATGATGGGTGATGATGAGATGATGATGATGATATGATGATGATATGTAAAAATAATGTGAAATGATGAAAACAAAATATAATGACAAAAACAAAATATAAAAAGTGAAGTAACTTTTACTATCCCAACTACAGAAAATAATACAGATCCCAACAAAAAAATGGTTTTTTTTTTACATGGCAATTACAGCAAAAGATGTAACAACAAAAACTTACTTACAATATTAACCCAAGCATAATGAAAGAAAAGCACAAAAAAATTTTTTTGCCCCAGATTCAATGAAGCCCTTGCAAACGTAGGCCCCCCGCACGCTTCCTTCTTACCCCCTTACCCTTTAAAAACGGGTCGAGCCCCCCAAGCAACAGCGACCTTTAAAAATTAAAAAAAGATATCGGGGGTTTAAAAGAAGGTTAGTAAGAGGTTTCCCATTTACCTGTAGATTTTCGTCATAAAAAGACCCTTTAAGTGGGGGAAAATTCCCGGCATTTTCCCGGGGGGTGAAAAACAGGGAAAACGGTTTCAGGGAGCACGTTTTAAAAACACTAAGTTATGACCTTTTAAAAAGGGGAATCTTTTGGTTTTTTATGAAATTTGCTCCCGTGACGTAAGCAAAACCATTCCCCCCATAAATGAAAAAATAAAAAGGGTTGTTTTGGGTGTAGAGAAGGGTTTTAGAGAGATTATTATCATATTTTTTGTATATTTCATCTTCTTTCCCCTCATACGGTGTAGTTTTTAGTGATAGGGGAGATCAAAAAATAACAAAATAAGAAACTTTAACAGAAAAGAAAATGATGCAGAAACTAAAAAAGAGCACAGGCTTGGTATAAACAAAACTGCTTTTTTTAAAAACAATTTGGGCAAGAAATTCATGATTAGGGTTTATTTAATCCACTTTAAATGACAAACAACATCAAAAAATGTTACTCTTTTGCTATAATAAGGATGTTTCAATGTCCCAACGGTAATAAACTTTAATGACAGTAATAACAAGGATAGTATAAATAATATGATAAAAAGACACTAAACACACATGCGAATTTAAAAAAATACATCCAACAGTAGTATAGACACAAAACATAATAAAACATTTTTCACCCATTTCTACGGGGTATTATATATTTTTTGTACATTAGAATATTGTAATACATATACTATCTATTTTTCTCTTCTTTTTATGTGTCCCTATTTCATTTATGTACATATTTAGTATACGAATATATAATATATATATAATATTATATAATCTATAATATTTATATATATATATATACATACACCATATATGAAAAAAAGGGAAAAACAAACCCATTTGATACGAAAAAACAACCCTCCCGACCAGGATCGAACCCAGGTTACTCCGGGGATGAAACGGAGGCCAGTGCAAACCCAACCCTGATCCACTAAAAAAGGAGTGTGCAAAATGGATCTTAGCCCATGCATTACCCCATCATATAATGAGAAAGATAGCAAAATTTTACGCTCATCCCCGTGGGCATCGGGGGAATTGATTAGCAAATTTAAATCCTATGCCAGAATGACTGAGGGGATATATATATAAAAAATGGAATAAGCAATGCCCCATT
This sequence comes from Penaeus monodon, assembly GCF_015228065.2. NCBI lineage: Eukaryota > Metazoa > Arthropoda > Malacostraca > Decapoda > Penaeidae > Penaeus > Penaeus monodon. The sequence continues at coordinate 7,378 of NW_023659353.1, forward strand.
TATACGTAAATAAAAATCCTCCCGACCAGGACCGTACCCAGGTCACTCCGGGGATGAAGCCGGAGGGCCTTTTCAACCAACCATGCCCCACGACCCAAAAAGGAGTTTTGCAACTAGGGTCTTCTAGCTCCATAGCATTTCCCGTACTCATACTTTGGGAATGAAAACATTATATAGTGTGTGTGTATACATTTTTTCATTTTTATTTAATAGTTGTTTTAATGACACTAAACAACACACAACACCCACCACACCACCGCCCCACAAAACACACACACCAAAAAACACCACACACACCACCAAAACCACACACACACACACCACACACAACAAAACACAAACCCACACAAAACACACCACACACACACACACACAAACAACAAACACACCCACACACCACACAACCACACACACACAACCACACACACATATACGACGCCGCATGGCCCCTAGTTGATCACTAGACTCCCCATGGTCCCGTTTTAATTCCCGCCCTAGCAGACGTAAAAATGCCCGCGCCCGACAAAGGGTCGAGCCCCACTACGCCCAGAAAAAATACCGCCCCCAAACGACAAAAAGGGGTCGAAGGGGAAATCGACGCCACAGGTTAGGCATGAAAACCCCGGTTGATTAGGAGGTCATCCCAAACAAGCAAGGGGGGTATGCCAAGAGGAATTTAGACAGGCCCCTGTCCTGCAGTGGAATAAATGTTGAAAAAAAAAAAAAAAAAAAAAATGTGTGTGTACGGTAGTGAACACTTCTTTTTTATATAATTTTGTTTGCATTTGTTATAATATATGTATATATAATATATATATATAATATATAAATTATATATATATATATATATTTTTAATATATATAAAGGGTTTAGAACGGGGACCAAGACGCACGACGGCAACGATTTGAGGGGATCACCGGCCCGGGGGGGCCCCTTGGCAGGAAACCAGATTCCCCTACCCCTGGGTGGCCAACCGCCCAAAGGGCCCGGGAAAAGAGAGGGTGACTCAAAAAAAAAAAAAAAAAAAAAAAAAAAAAAAAAAAAAGAAAGAAAAAAAAAAAAAAAAAACCCCGGGGGGAAGGCAATGGCAAACCACCGCTCTAAATTGAAAAAAAATCAAAAGCCCATGATCGCCAAAGGCCGCGGTGGCCAAAAAAGGGAGCCATTGGGACCAAGATTGTCACGAGGCAATCTATTTCGAGGTTCGAGTCCCGGCCAGCGCGTTGCCCCCTTTGGGGCAAGGAAATTTCCCCTGATTGCCACCCCAAATGGGGGGCCAAACCCAGCCCAAGTCAGTGCGGGGCCCCAAGCCCGGATAAATGAGAAAATGATTCCCTAAAAAATCCAACTAAAAATACAATTTAATATTGCTGTAACCAGGCGGCTCAGACATAAAACCTACTTTAAAAAAAGAGAATATATTATATTATTATATATATATATATATATAATATTTTTAAAATATTTTGTGTGTGTGTTGTGGGGTGTGTGTGTGTGTGTGGTGTTGGGGTTGGGGTGTGTGTTGTGTGTGAAAAATCCACTCCCTCCAAAGAGCTTCCTTGGGGGCTCATTCCCAGGAAACCCCAGCCGTCAGAAATTTAGGCATGAATATTCACCGACTTTTTTCCTTCCCCTATTCGCCCCTCGCTCCATTCCTTTCATTCCCCTTCCCTTCCCCTCCCTTCCCCCTCCCCCCTCCCCTTTGCCTTCCCCCCCCCCCCCCCCCCCCCACTCCCGCCCCCGCCCCCCGCCAAAATTCCCGCAGCGTGAGATTTATGGTAACTTTCGCCCATGATGAGGAAATTGTTCCCTTCACCTTGCCACCAGGGGCCGAAGGGGAAAGGGGGGGCGAGGGGGCAAGAGGGAGGGAGTGGAGTGTCGGGGAAGGGGGGGAAAAGGGGAAAAATACAGATATATAGCACACCGCACTTCACCCCACAAAAAAAACCACACCACACACACACACACACATAAATATATATATTGTATAAAATGTATATTTCTATATTTTTTATGTAAAAAATACCATACATAATTACATCTATTATACAATAAGTATTATATTATATTATATAAATTTTATTATAAAATTTTATATTATATTGAAAAAAAAAACATCTCATACTGCATAACAACACACACACACACAAAAACCAAACACACCACACACAAATATATAAATATATATATATAAATATATATATATAATTATATAATATTTATATAAAATATTATGAAAAAAGCACCAACACACACAAAAACACACATACACACCCGCACACAACCACACACACAACAACACAAACACACCACCAAACCAATATATATATATACCTTTTTTCTATCTATCTATTATCATCTATCTATAATATATATAATTATATAATATATATTTTAAAATATTTTTTTTTTTTTTTTTTTTTTTTTTTTTTTTTTTTTTTTTTTGAAACCCTTCATTTCCCTTTCAGGACATAGGCCTCTCCAATTTACTATTGAGAGGGTTTTTTTGGCAGTGCCCCTTTCCTGATGGATGCCCCTCCTAACAACCGCGGTTCGGCGAAAAAAGTATTTTTTCGGTAATCGGCTCGTCCACAGTCAGAGCCAAACATTTTTTCACTGACG
>NW_023659353.1:15000-20000 GCF_015228065.2 Penaeus monodon
AAAAATTTTATATTATAAAAAAATATATATAAGAATAATATTATATAAAGTATAATTTTTAAATATATATATATTATATCTATATATATATTTAATAATATAAATAATTTGTATTATATATAATTTTTAATATAAATATATTTAAAAATATAATTAAAATATAAAATATATATATATAATAAAAAATTTAAAGTAATATATTAGAATATATAAAAATATAAATAATAATAATATATTTTTCTATATTATATATATTTATGTTTAAAAATGTATATATATATATTAAAATTATATATATATAAAATGTATATATTTATTATATATATATATATGTATATAAAATTTATATATATATTTTAATTTTTCTTTATATATTTTAAAATTATATATTTTTATAATAAATTATTATTGTTATTTATTATTTTTATTTATAATTTTTATATATATTTTTAATTATATATTATATATAAATATATATTGTATATTTTATTTTATTATATAATATTAATATTTATATTTTCCTTTTAAATTATTTTATTATTATTATATAATATTTATTATTTTATTATATTATATTTATTTATAATATACACAAACCCCCCCCTCTACACCAAATTTAATATCATATTATATATATATATTATTTTAATTTTTTTATTTCCAATGCGACGGGAAAAAAGAAAAAAAGGGAAAAGCTGGCCCTTTTTTTTATTTTGTGAAATTTTTCGACATGATGGCTCTGCTAGTGTTTGCCACAAAAGGAGCAATTTGGGATATTTTGACCTTACCCGATTTCCCCCCCCCTTCCTTGTATTGGCGGGAAGAACGCAGTTTAAGGCTATGAATACGATGTTTTTTTTATTGTAAAATTGAATTAATATAAAGTTTAAAATATAAAAGCAAAACAAGTAGCGTCAAATTTTTTTCGTAAATCAACAAAAAGGAGGAAGGGGCGGGGACAAGAAATACTCGCAACTGGCTCATTGGTGAAAAGTACAAGTGTACCCACTATGTGTAAAAAACTTTTTTAAAAAGGGTAAACCCCACAGTGGGCACACAAAAACACACACACACACACACACACACAAAACACCCCTGAACCTGAATATTAACTGCATCCTTAGGGGTTCTGGTCCGGGGGGGAAATGGAGAAAAAACCCCCGAATGCTTACCCACCAGCCAGTAGTAATTTTGGGTGGCCAAAAGATACACAACCCCATGACGCCCTTTAGTTGTAAACCAAACCCCCTCAAGTTTTTGGGGTTTAGCCTGAAATCAAACCCTTTGATTACGTATTCATTTAAAAAAAATATTTTGCCCTTGATAACCCTGTATGATGTGTTTTAACAACACAAAAGTACCAAGTAAAGTCAGTAAAATTTTTTAGGGGTTCAATTTTTCAAATTTTTTTGGAAATTTGTCATGCAAACGGGAATAGAAGATAAAACCCCTCATTTTCCCCAAATTGCTTATCTAGTTTAAAACACAGATACCCCCAATAATGGGTATTAGTTATTAGTTTTTTATGCAGGGCCAAAGTATACCCATTGAAAGGAAGTATATAAACTAATCTTCCTATTTTATTGCCTTTGTTTATCATACTCTACTTAACTACCAATAATAAAGATTTTTACCTCAGTAGGGAATTAAGGCTTTCCCCTTCGTCACTAGCCTATCTGAATTTAATTTCTCTAGTTTCCCGGTCCCTCCCTTTTCCTCTGACCACTGCTACTAAAAATTGCGTCAGCTCTGTCCATTCCGAATCATCCACCTGGTACATTACTTACCCTTCAGAATAACCCTTTTCCTCTCTGCCAACACCTCTACTATACTCTTATTGCAGTCCCCTTCCCCCTTATTACTATTCTTCACTCCTATTGTCTCCTCCTCAAAGTACTATCTCACTCTGTACCACTCTTTTTCCTCCCACCCTCATCCTTCTACTGCCTTCACTCTAAAAATTTTTTCAAGTACTCTTTTTGGCTCATTCAAGTGGGATCGATTCCAGTGATTCTCTGTAAAAGCCCTTACTCTGACAAACATTTCTCTTCCAACAATTTTTCCAAAACAAATAGATAATGTTTCCTTTCCACATCGTTCTTGATCATCACACCTGGCAGAACTATTCCTCACTCCCCCTTTTAATATTTGTCCCGGATGATTTCGTCTCCCTGACTAAATTGTCCTGTCCTGCAATAAGATAGACTGTGAAAATGACCTGCTCACCTGTTTCATCGCCCTATGATGCAGGCAATACAGTGCTACACTATTCTTCCTAGGGGCCCAACATAAGTCCTATATCAGTATTGCAAAGATTAGCCTCCATAGACATGACCGTTTTGGCCACCCAACCATCCACTGTTGACTCACAGCCCACTGCCCTCTAGTGCCCAACCTGATCAGACCATTCAAATTGTTTTGCTCAGTCACACATGTGTCCCAGTTGTGGTGGCTCCCATAATGTATTTTATAGAAGCTGCCATGCATACAAGGTCGAATCTGAGGTAGCACATACATAATCCTTGAGGCCAGACAGGCAGTACGCCAAAGAGTTTTTTTTCTTACCTACCTATTCTAAAATTGTCCTTTGCTCTGCTCCCTTCCCATCTTTTCAAGGTGTCTCAGCATCTCCATTTCCTCTTCCCTCTATCCCAAACCATCCTACTTCTACCCCTATCTCCTCCAATCAAATATCTTTCCAGTATTAATCCATTACTCCAATCTCTACCACTTCCCTGATGCCTACCCATCCTCCTCAGTCTACGCGTCACACAAGACAATCTAAATGTTCCATCTCATCTTCTAACACATCCCTTTCCTAAACCCACATTTCCTCTTCTCACAAGAAGACCTTTATTTCTCGACCTCCCCCCCCAACTCCCCTCCAGAAACTCCTGAAGACTCCAAATCTTGGATATTGGCAAGTATCTGCCAATATCCATCTCCTCCTCCTCAAATCCCCACTATCCTTCTTCCTTCCTTTTGACTTGGCTGGCCTGCCCACCCAGGGGCTAGGTAGGCAATCGAGGTGAGTTCCTTGCCCATAGGAACAACGCGCCGGGCCCGGTGACTCGAACCCTCGAACTCAGATTGCCGTCGTTACAGCTTGAGTCCGATGCCTAACCACTCTGCCCCCGGGCGCCCGCCTCTATATCTCTTCTCCCTCTCTCCTCCAAAATCCCCCATCCTCTCCTCCATGGCACCACCTTTCCCTCTTCCTTCTCCATTATCCTTACCACTCCCACTTGGATGCTCACGTGACTTCTTTATATCACAACAATGTTTTTCAGATCCTGACATTCTTTCTGATACCTCACCACCTTTACCTGTTCCCTTATCTCATTCTCTGGATTCTTCTACTTCTCCAACTACCATTACTACCCATATTACCCGCTGGTTTTTTCATAATGGCTCTTTTGTAGTTTCCATACAGTTCTCTCCCTCCTCAGACACATAGATACCTTCATTTGTCCAAACACCCCACTCCTTCTACAAATCCCTTCTGTACTCCTTTGCAATCCCCTGTTTGTAGATTCACTCTCATGTTTGTATATATGTTTTTGGGGTTTCTCTACGAACTTAAGGGGGAAGAATACACAGATGAAAACTAAAGTAGGTTCATTGGGAGATCAGCTCGGACAAAAATTAAAGGAAGTTCTTCATGGTCCTCTGCCCCACACACCAGGCTCTGCCCCAGAGTGCTACTGCCAGACTTGTGAAATATAAAGACAAAAAAAAATATTGTACTCTATGTACCAGAGAATCTCACTCTTTACATAGGCGATATGCTACACAGCAAATATAAACTAAAAATTTCTCTATTTCCACGGCGTAAATTATCCCACAAAAGGCAGATATATAATGTAATCAATAATTATCACAATATATATACGATAATACTATCATCATAACCCATAATGACGGGCTCACAATGTGGCATTCACATCTCGCTTTAGCATCACACTCACTTCATTATCACAGCCCACATCCCCTCTTTACCCTTCTCACTTCTATACTACCCAACAGTGCTCTACACATTTTGACTTGATTTCACTCATTTAACCACTTTTGCTACATTTTTATCATAATGCTATACTTAGGGGCTTTAACCCGAAGCACCACTCTATCACTGTTTTTTTGAACACGCGCTCATGATTTTAGATGTTTATGCAGCAGAAAATTTTCAATAAATGAAAATAATCTATGCACGGTGAAAGAGGCCTTTCAAAAGTGACTGATACGACTGAGCGAACGGTAAAACAGTCAGGTGTATCTGTCCATAATCCGTATTTTAAACTTAGAAAGGACAACATTATTTTAAAATATATGGCGCTTTACATCATGGAATATATAGAATAACTCCTAATTAGAGTCAACGACAAATTGTGCAAGTGGATTTTATTTTTTGAGAGAAAGTTGTCATAACCTCCCTAATGAAAATGCAATTTTTGGAGATATGTGTGAATTTGGACTACACAACCATAAAATGGATCAGTTTTCTGCTGCATGCTGCATCAGTTTGTGATAGAAAGGAATCAAACTTATGACTTCTTTAAAAACACAAAACTATGCCAAAACATGTTTGGTTCACCAGATTTTTTTTTTTTTTTTTTTTTTTTTTTTTTTTTTTTAAATCAGCTTCTCGACCCGATGTGAAGGGTTTTTGGGGTGCAAAGAAAAAATTTCAAGAGGCAAAAACAGGTTTCTTTGGAAAGTTTGACATTTTCGAAATTTGTTTTAGTTTTTTGCCATTTTGTTTTAAAAGAAAAATCTTTTCCCCAAGGTCCCCCCCAGTTTTGACCCATGGATCAGAAAAATACAAACAAATTCTGAGAAAAAGTGTAAATGCCCGGAAAAGGGGCGGAGAGGGTTTTACTGGAATTTGCCTAAGATCGGATGAGGGGGACGTGGGCAGGAAAAACAGAAGTGGAAAATATATTACATCAAAAGAAAAAAAAAAGGCAATGGGGAGGTTTTAATACGACAGATGGGCAAAGAAA
>NW_023659353.1:35000-74461 GCF_015228065.2 Penaeus monodon
CCAAGCTGCATGCCTTCAAGACCTTTGATACTGCCAGTTTATTTCTATGGAAGCGAAACCTGACACTACCCAGTGTCTTGGAGTCTCGTCTTGATGCCTTTTGTAAAAGTCCCCTTCGCTGATCATGGGGTACAGTTGGCAAAGGGCCATGTTTTCTTAACCGGGGGTTATACCGTGAGACTGGGATGGGACCTGTTACTTGCATAATCCGGGATCACCAGCTCAGGGCCCTATGGACACATACTCGTCTCCCTGAAGATGACCCTGCCCATCAGGTTGTATATATTAAGATCTTAGTAAAAAGATCACAAATGAGGGTTTTCCCTTTTGGTGAAAGACGTACTATTTTGTCCACCTGGGCCCTTGCAACAAAGGGCGCACGCCTTCGTCGCCGTCTACACCGTCTTCCGTAAAACGATTTTTTGCCAATTTAGTTCGGATAATTGGCAAAAAGGTAGAATCTATTATTTTATAATAATTTTGGGGACTTTGAAATAAGTGCTAAAAAGCAAAACTATCAATACACAGCGGATTAAAGAACGCATGGTATACATAAAATTTATAAAATAAAGAATGCCAAAAGATAAACAAAATTTGTTTTCAAATTACCGATTTTTTGTATTTTTTCCATGTTGTATTCATTGACAAGTGCTTTTTATCTGTGAGGGCAATTTTACATACAAATTAAATTTTGCTTATTCTGTGCATATATCTTGCTGAAATTATACAAAGGAATTCTCCAAAATTCCTGTTATTTGTATGGAACTGTGAGTCATTAAAATCTCTAAGATGTCTAGCATTTGACCGTTCCTTTAATTGAGTCACTGGAGGCTATACTGTGAGCAATATATCCTCTAATGAAGTTCAATACATTTTCTTTTAATCATTTACATTATATGGTGGTAAAACTCTGCTGCTTCTATAAGCCTTACATTTCAATTATTCAATCAAGCACTGACACGGGAAAAGTCGAACACGGTCATCTGTAGAAAGCTTTGCTACCCCAAAAAAAAGCCTTGAGTATCCATGCAGTTGGGTACTTTATCATACAAGGAAAGACTGCGGATCGGAATGCAAAGCAAAACTGCTGAGCATTGGATGATCTTTATTGCCTCCTCCATTCCTTCGGACAACGAAGCCTACTTGTTAACCTTTCGTGAATGTAAAAATCTGGTTCTCTTTCAGATCTTCCAAATCCTAAGCAGGATTTATGGTTTCTTTTTTCCATTTTATGGAAACCCAATTTTTAAAAAATTTGTTCATATAAACCCTTTTCCAAAAGTTGGTGTTCTTATAAATGCTATTTAAAAAGTCGATCAACTGTCCATTCTCAACACAAGTCAGCAGTGTCAGCTGGCACATTGTCTATTTTCTCTATGCAGGTCAAGACATCTAACGCTGTAACAGATCGACTTCATGTTTTGGGCAACTATGTGTTTTCACATCTTTGAGTTTTCTCGAGTATTTTCTTTTTTATTGTTCATAATAGACTTTACAACTCACAGGACGCAGAACATCATGCAAACACCATATTTTTTCACCATGCATAAAGGTCATTACACCTAAAGAATTATGATTTCTTTCACCCCAACACTGCTCACACTAATAATTTCACGTGAACCCCAACGATGTCCTTATCTGGTCTTAAAATGATTTCTTTTTTGTGGCCACGCCCGTCATCACACACATTTCCTGTTTTTGCACATGTTTCACCACAATGTTTATTTGACAGTAGTACCTCTTAATGTACAAACTGAAGGAAGGAAACAATAAATCTAGACAGTCTATATATCCTTTGGGAGAAATGCGAAGAGCTGCTTTGCCAATTCAGTCACCTCCGTCCTTTCCGAAACGTGTTTGCTTCAAAGAGATGGAAAAAAAAGCAGCAGCAGCAGCTTCATGTGCAGATGGGGGACTCTGAGTTGTGTGTGTTAATTGATTTTATTTTAATTGATTACGTTTGGAGACATTTTACTTTTTTTTCTATATATGAAATGCGAACTGTGTTTGCCAAATGTAAAACATTTGCTAATGTCTTATTAGGGAAAATTCAAACAGTAAATCTAAACAAAATTTTTCTTTTGTAGTCATAAAAGTCATGCTCTTTAGATATGTCGCAAATATTATTTATACGGTTTTTCCATCAATGTAAACTAATATAAAATTTTAATTTATATATATAAAATTTTATAATATTATATATAATTTTAAAAATAATATATATATAATATATATATAAAAATATTGGGGGTGTGTGTGGGGGGTGTGGTGTGTGTGTGTGTGGTGTGTGTGTGGTGGGTGGGTGGGGTTGGTGCTTTTTGTTTGGTAAAGTGCGAGTGCGGTGCTTTTGGGGGGAAATTTCAAAAATTTTTTGAGTTGGAAGTTTTTGGGGTTTTAAACTCAAAGCTAAATCAGGAGAAATAGGACTTTTTTGCTTAGGGGTTTTGCCTTTTTAAAAATTGTTTTATTTTCTGAAGGGTATTTTTTTCAACCCTTTCATAGTTTTTTTATGCCCTTTTAAAGCTTTTTTAAATATTTGATTTTCCCTAATCTGAATGCCCGGGGCCCCCTTTTGAAGTATATCGTGTTACGCTTTTTGCAAATGGGGCATTACTTGCAGCCTGCTTGGCCCCTGTGGGGTTTCCCCAATGTTTCCCGATTGCCTTCTGTGATCGACACTTGAGGTTCCCCTTTTAAACCCCTTTTCTTGGTTTTTTCCAAAATTTACTTCTGGGTTTGATAGGTACTATAAGGGGTGTAATATTTGATATCATGAGGGCCCAAAACAAGAATTTTCAAGGTTGTGACACGGTGACATGAGGTTTTTGGACCCATGTTTCATACCACAGAGGTCATTTACGAAATGTAAACCTTTTTTGATTTTTTAAAAATTTTCCAAAAAAGTAAAATTTTGGGGACTAGTAACAATACTGCGGTAAGAAATTTAATCATACGGCGTTTAATTTTGTACTGAAATAAAAAAAAGGGGGGGTGTATAAAAAAAAGTTTATAAACCTTATGGTTGTGACAAAGTAAATGTTCCCCACAAAAGGGCTGAAAAAAAAAGATGACGCAACCACGAAAAATGGGGAAAAGGGGAAAGAAATTTAAACAAGCAAAAGGAAAGCTAAAGGGTTTTCCTCCTGGAATTCAAGGGACTTTTTTTTGAGGAATTTGAAAACGCCATTTTTAGAAAACCCCCAAAATAGTGGCCTCGATTAAAGCCCACAACCTCCTTTAAAACCACCAAAAATCTAGTTGGGGGTATATAAATTCGGGTTTTTGTTAATTTTTCACGGGTTTGGCGACAGTACTGTCTTTGATAAGTTTTTGGGGAAATTTTTTTTTTTGATGGGAATATCAAAAAAAAGAAAGGGCTGCCTTTCGGGAATGTGCCTCAAATTTTAAAGGAATCAGCCATGCACACCACCACACACACACAAACACAAACACACACACACAAAACCCCCCCCAACACACACACACAAAAACCCCCACAAAACAAACACACAGAAAAGGGATAAATATATATGTGCATTTTATTTTATTTTAAAAATTTTAAATTTTTTATATAAAAATAATTATATTAATTATTATATTTTTTTTTTTTCCCCCGGTTTAGGTTCATTTTTGAGCCGCCGTGGTCCCAGCATAAATAAAAAATTTGGGTATTTTTCATGTTGGATGCTTTTTGGAGTTTTTAGTGGTAGGGCCCCCAGTTCCCTTTTTTCACGGAAGTCCCGGGTTTTAAACCTTTTTTAGGAAATCATTCTCTCTATTTACCCCGGGTTTTGGGCCCAACATAAACTTGGAGTAATGGAAAAATGCAAGGCCCTTTGATTTTTCCCTATTTACCACCCATTTGGCTAAATGGGCAATCAAAGGAAACTTCCCTCCCCAAGGAAATTTTCTTTATACCTGGTTTTTCCTTTTCCCAAAAAGGATTTAAATCAGTGGCGGCTCAAAATACGCGCGCGGGCAAAATGCGTGTGGGCATGGATGCACCCATGCACTTGTTTTGATTTTTATATATTAGGATTTTATAATATATAAATATATATAATATATTAAAATATTTTATTAATATTTTGTGTGTGGTGTGTGGTGTGGGGGTGTGTGTGTGTGTAGAAGAAAATAAATTTGTTGCTGGGAAATTTCGTCCCCATTTCCCCTTCCATGTCAAAAAAGATACGTCCCCCGTAAGAAAAAGAGTTTTGGTACGGGCCCCATCCTCCCACCCTGTGCAAAGGGGGGAATTTTAAAGAAAAACCCGGGACAACCCCCTTTCCCAAAAACCCTACCGGGTTTTGGTTAACCCAGACGGGAAAAATTTTGGTTTAAAGAGCCAAATGAGTGCAAAATTTAATTTACAATGAAGGGTAGGGTTTTGACTCAACCAGCATTTGGAGCAGGCCAAGGAATCTTTCACAATCCAGTTTGTTTTTTCACCAATCCCCTTTGTTTTGGGGGGAAAAGCAACAAGAACGGTCTTAAATTGCGCTGTTTGGAAAAACACCACCCCAAAATCTTCTTTTAACAAAAATTCCCACCTAACAAAGCAGTAAAGAAGAAAGGGCAGGGGTTTTTTGTTTGTTTTATTGCAGCCAAAAACTTTACCCCCGTCGACCCCCAGGGAGCCCGTCCAGGCCTCTTGTTCCTTTGAACCATTTAATGGAAGCTGCCTTCCCGCGATGGGGGGTTTTGAGGTCCCAATGATCTGGTGAGCCGGAAAGAAGGAAAACCCAATACTGGGGGGGGGTCCCCAGTGAGGGATAAGAAAAAAATGGTTCCTGGTCCCACCAAGGCCTATGAAAGGGGATGGTACCCCCACCCGAATTCATTCCATCTTGGCCCAGGGAGAGCTCTCCCACTGTTTTTGCCCTGCGTGGGGGTCCCGTTTACCAGGAGACAGGAATCCTGGAGGTTGAGTGATGCTGCAAGGGGCGCCCTGCAGCTAGCAACACACCCTTTTTCCTCTATTGGGTTAGAGGGGGGGTTGATCAAAGGGCCCAAACAAGTGGTCAAATATGGTAGGGTCAAACCGGCACTGTTCAGGGGCTTTGGCACAAAACCCCCCGACTGCCCTCAGTACGAAAAAGTGGGGGTCGTAATTTCCTCATTTCCCCTGTGGCTGTTGGGGTTTTGATCCCCAAATATAGCTTCCCCCTTTATTGGCTCCAAAGGTGGGTGGGTGGTGAGGAAATGGAAAAATTTAAGGTATGATTTCTACAAATTTTACAAAGATCTAGGGTCTCTCCCCGGGTGACCCTTTCAAATTCCCCGGTCTTCCCTCTGGAACAAACCCCCAGTCACTCTGGAACCTTTCCAGCTTCCAAAGGGCAAAAAAAGGGAATCACCGTGAATTTCCCGGGAAACCCTAACCGGTAAAAAGGAAAAAAAGTCCTCCCCCTCCATTAAGGAAACTTTTCCAGGTTTAAAAATGAAAGTATTTCATATTTGTAAGTACCCAGTATTTAAGACCATTGATGGGAAACCAAAAAGGGGTCCTTTATATTTTTTTAAATACATCGGAAAAATAGTTGAATTATGTTTAAAAATCCTCATTAAACCCCCAGGGGAGATGGTAAACCTGATAGTTTTTAAGTTTGTCACCAGACAAGAGGACCGGGGGCCCCGTGCGAAATGCGACCTTCCTGGGGGGCCCAAATTTCATGTTTTTTCACAAAACCCCCATCAGTGTAAGGGAAATTGGGCTTTTTCCCGGGGACCTGATGAGGATTTTGGGAGAAAAAAATTTTGAGGAACTAGGGAATTTTTTTTTGTAGTGGCGTAAAAAGTTTTTAAGGGAAAATTGGGGATGGTACCACCTCAAGGTAAAGCCATAGTGCCCCAACCCCATGCGGTGCTTTCCCCGCCCGGGTCATGGAGGGAGCCCAAATCTTGCCGTTTTTTAAAAAAAAAGGGCAACCAAGAGTTAAGTTAAAAGGTTTGGTTTCAACGTCACAAGGAGATGACAACCCGTCCCCCGGGCCAATATGCTGTTACCACGGCCAAAAAAGCTATGAAATTTTTCAAAAACAAAGAAAAAGGGAAAAAAATTTGAAAAGGAATTTTGGCCCAATAAGGAGCAAAGAAGGGGAAATTTGTTTTTTTCCCGAAGCAAAGTGACGTGCCCGTGTGCGTTTTCATAGCCAGGGGAGGTTCTTTTCTTTGGTTCTACCCCCTCCCCCTTCCCACCAACCCTTTCCTCCATTTCTTTTACACCAAACATTTGCACTTTCCCTTTTAAAACCCCGTCTCAAATTTCTGACACGCCTCGGTGAAATTGTTTCCCCCGAAAGGAGTAGGAGTGGGGTCTATTGAGGCACTCCTCCCAAAGTAAAGGGCTTTTGGGTCATCGTTTGGCTTTAGAGGCCTCAACGGGACAGCTTCCCGCTGCCACCAATCCACCGGGGGCCCCGGGTGGGTAGGCAGAATGCCCCTGAAGGGAAAGGGTCGGGCCGTTCTTTTTTTGCCCCGGTAAGAAAACCGAGCCCGGTCCAAAGGAAACCCGTGAAAAATAGTTCCACAGGGAAACACCCTTAAAAAAAGGGACTCCCCGGGTCATGGAAAGGGAAAGCCTTTTAAAAAAAGGGGGGGCAAACCCTTTACCACAAAAGGGGCCTGCCCAAAAAACCTTAGGGAAAAATAATAAAGAAAATGGATACCCTAATCCCAAAGGAACTGTCGGGGAATTTATGCAAAGGGGGAAAAACGGGAACATCTGATAGGGTTTCCCTGAACCCGTTTGGGTAGTTACCGGGGAATCCCTCCCCATTTTCCCGGAGAGGATTCCAAGTTCAAAACCCTTATGGGACCTTTTTAAATGGACCTCATGGAGGGTGCAGTAAAAGGTATGTCAGGGTATTTCCCCCCAGGCCATCTACCTGCAGACAACATGCAGGTGAAAACTTGGAATAGACACATCCTTACACTGTTTTCCCCATCTACCTTCCTCCACAAAATCCAAAATAAAAAATTGGAAAAAATAATTGGGCAGTTGCCACTCCTTTCTAAACCTTTGGGGGATTCAAGGTTGCATCATCTCTGGGGAAACACTTTTTGCAACCCCCAGGGGGGGCCTTGGAGTCTTTTCCCCCTAAGAGTAGAGGTTTTATGAACAGGGAACTCTCCAAAATTTTTAAATTCAAACTGGGGGCATTTCCAATAAACCTTTTCAAAAAGGCTCACTTGGGGAAAGATGCTTCCACACCAAAGGGGGAAAAAAAAAGACCCAAAATTTCCCTTTACCGGGTGCATCTGCCCAAATGATTTGGGGAAAATGGTAAACTTTAGGAGGGCCCTGGCTGCTAGAAAAAAAAAACGTGGGTTTACCCCCCCTCAATATGGCTTTAGAAAATTAAAATCGACCACAATTTCACTTTTTTTAGGGTGGAAACTGCTATAACGGAATTCCCCCCGCAAGCGACCCCTCCCTGATAGCAGTCCTTTTTTGACCTTGAAAAGGCTTACGATACTAAAAGGGAAAAAGGCAAAAACTCCCTGAAGAGGGAGATTCCTACCCCCATACAAAGCTTCCCCTTTCTTTACAGGAAGTTTTGAGTTTTTGGGTAGGAAACGTTTTCCCAACCTGGAAGAAACAGCGGAAGGGGGGCCCCCCAAGGGGGTGTCTTTAAATGTGGGGCCCCCTTTTTCCTTGCTAAAAAATGCACGTAAAAAGGGTTCCCAAATGCGTTTCCCCAGTAATCTGTATGTGGAACCCTTTTCACGTCCCGCTCCCGGGGGACGTTACAGGGTTGCAAAGGGTGCCCTGCAGATGCATTAAATTTAAATTTTTACGTGGGCAACAAACATGGGTTTTTAAAATTTTCTCCAAGAAAAACCATTGGGTATTTCCCTTTTTCCCCAAAAGGGAAAGTTTCCCCCCCCTTTCCCCCATTTAGGGAAACAAACCCACTGCAATTTTTTCCAAAAGGGAAGTACTTGGGGGTTTAAATTTTTTATCAAGACCCCTTTAAGGGGCCCACATAAAAAAAGTTAAAAATGAAGGGTACAAAAGCACTTAGTATTTTTCGGGTTCTTTTACATTTTTTTGGGGTGCAGACCGCACAAGCCTACGCTTTAGAGCGCTTATTCGTAGTAAGCTTGACTATGGATGTAAGCTTTTCCCTCTGCAAAATCCCCCTTTTTTCTCCCATGTTGGCCGGTTTATAAAGAAGCTCTCAGAATCTTACTGGGGGCTTTAAGGGCTTCACCTATGGGGTCCCGTATTTTTAATTTGGGGAACCACCCCCTTTCATTTTTCACCCGGGGTACATGAACCGATTAATACCCCGGGGACTACAAAAGGGTTCCAGGATTCCTACATCCAGATTGGTTTTTTAAAACCCCCTTTAGGGTAGCCCATTCCCATTTTAGGAGAATGAGGAATCTTTTGGGAAAAACTTAAATTTAAAATTCACTAAGGGGTTTTGGGTGTTGGAATTCCCCCAAATTTCCCCCCTTGGATAATCAAGTCGACTGGATTTGGGGCGGAATTTGGGGGAAAAAGGGGAGATTTTGAAGCAGGAAATTTAAGAGATTTTTTTTTCAGACATTTTTTTAAATCCCAAAAAAACGGGGGGCAATATATTACAGATGGGTTTGAAATCGAAAATGGTGGGCTTTGCAGCAGTGGAAAAGTCTTTACTGCAGAGTTTTTCATGCCATCCTTGCAGCAGTTTAAAATGATAGAGATCTTTTAAAAAAATTCCCCTTTTTGATATATTGTGACCCCCGTAGTGCCTTTCAAGCAATCAAGAGCTTTAAAATCCCTCACATCCAAAAGTGAGGGAGGTTCAAGATTGGCTTTTCACGATGTCAACACATAAAAAAATAACTCGGCTGGGTGCCAGCGCTGTTGGGGTCGTTGGGGAAAGAGCGAAATGATCAAAGGCCAAAAGGGAGTTGCCGCTCAGGGCCCTTTTGATGTCGTTTTTTTTTCCCGCACCCCCGACCCGAAAAAACCCAAACAACAGGAGTTGTCTTCACGTAAATGGAAGGGAAAAAATGGGGGCATTAACAAGACTAAAATTGGGGGACACCCGATGATCATGGGCCATGATGGCTAAAAGGGCAAACCTTTGTGAGGGATGCCAAGTCCCTTAAAGATCGACTGTAATGGAAAGATGTTTTCAAATTTTCAGAACAAGACGTATGTACTTGTTCCCCCAAAAACTAAAAAACTTTTTTTTTTTTAGAATTTGGGGGGTTTTGGGGGGGATTTTTACATAGAGGGTCTTATTAGTTTTCCTTTGGGATATAAAATTTTAAATTTTTAAAAAAATTTTTTTTTTGCCTAATGTTTTTGCAATAATTTTTTACACTTAGAGTATAATATTTATGCTTGATTTTTAATTTGTTTATTGTTATTTATAAGATATCTATTGATAGATTTTTAAAGTTATAAACATTTTAATATTTCTATTTCACAGGGTATTCGCCGCTAATGACCTTAGCTGTTGACGCGGCAGATAATTTTAAATAATCAATCAATCTTGTCGCCTGAGGGCTGCCTCAGTTAGGCTTGGCCTTGCAACTAGCCTTGTGGTGCCAAAGATACGATCTTTGGCACTTGTAGCACCAAAGTGGCTCAGGTACATATGTTCTTTGGCTGTTGGAGCCCCAGTTATCAGATCAAGGGTAGTGGTTGGGGCTCCTTTCAAGGTCACCAGGACTTGCCTGGTTGGGGCTCTTCCCTTTCGACATTCGGGAAGTGTCCATGACCTGTGGGTGTGATGTGATCACATCCACATCATATGATAGTAAGAAGCCAAGTAACACCATCTTGACTCTCATATCGTCGGGATTGAGTGGCGAGAGGCACACTTTCCTCCCATCATTAAGTTCCTTGATTTACTGCTGGAAATTCAAGGTAGCTTGGTCTTTGGGCATGATAATCATACCCTGGTTTCTAGCAACCCGGATTGACAACCAATTTTTTCGCTGCATCTCCAATGCTCTTACCAGTTGGTAGGAATTGTCAAAGCCTTCAGGTTTAGAGGGAACGTTAAACTGTGGGAATTGCCCAAGGGGTCCAGACTCACCCTTAGAGTCTGTCTCCGGCCTGGGTCGTTTCGGGCCGCCCTTTCGGGCCGCCCTTTCGGCTTAAATTGTGGGTGGCGGTCGTGGGAGCAGGAGCTGTTTTGGCTGGTTCAGTTTGTGCTCCCATCTCGATCAGGAAGGATGTCTGAGGGTTACTCTGAGCTCTCCCTGATTTGCCTGCTGGCCTGAAGAGGCCAGTACGAGAGTCCATCTGCTGGACAATCTTGTGGACAGTCGTGTTTTTGGCTGATGTCGTGTCCATCTTAGCAGCAGGTCTCACAGGGTCAACCTAGGCTTTGCATTTTTGCTTGCCACTAGAAGCCACATATGGCTTCAGAGTGACTGCCATAGTCTGGGCCTTGCATGGTTCATCATCATTTGAATCTCTTTGTTGTGGGGGGTTTGAAATGTATGTTAAAACTAATGTCTAATAGCCACAGGGGTGGTGAGAGGATATACCCAGCCAATGGCCCTTGTACTGCCACTCACGAGACCAGTGTGAGTGCCAAGAGTGACATTGACTGCTTGACCTTAGCGTCCCGAAGGAGATCAGCCGATTTATCTGACCGGACCGAGATCAGATCACCCGTCTTGCTGGAATAAGGGACCAAAAAGGTGTGTTGATAGCCGCAAGGCGTACTCATGCATGGCATTGCTCAACCTCCAGGACTCCTGTCTCCACAGCACACAGGGATACCATGAGGCAAACACATGGGTAGATGTGAACCCTGGAGACCTTGCCAAGATCAGATGGTCTGGAAAACGGCACCATGAGGAACTACGTGCAGGAAGGTGAACTGCTGGGCCTTGAAGGCATGGCTTTCTTACTCTACATTCAGGAGCGGGAGAGGATCAGACGCGAGCAGCTTTACTACTGGAAATGGGAGGAACAGAGGCAACTGTGGGAAGAGGAGGAAAGACGCCGGAAAGCAGAGCAAGCGCTGTGGAGGAACGTGGGTGTGGGTTGTGATAATGAAGTGAGTTGTGAATTGTGAGTGCCATATTGTGATGCCGCCATATACGGGATATGATGACAATATTATCGTACCTATATTGTGATAATTATATGATTAATTACATATATACTGCCTTTTGTGTGATATGTTACACCATGTGAATATAAAGATTATGTTTAGTTTATATTGCTGTGTAGCATATCGCCCCATGTAAAGAGGAGATCTCTGTACAATTTGTAGAGTACAAAATTTTATTTTGTCTCTGTAGTCACACGTCTGGCAGTAGCACTCTCGGGCAGAAGCTGAGGCGTGGGGCACATGACTATGAAGAACTCCCTTTTATTTTTATCAGAGCTGATCTCCAATTAACCTACTTTAGTTTTAATTGGTGTATTCTTCTCCCTCAAGCATCGTAGAGAAACACCAAACAAACATATATACCCAACACGACACAGTGAGTATACAACATGGCGCAGTGATCCTTATTCGTTCTGACGCAGCCTGGTGCCCCATTCCCCTCATGGCCTGTCGCCTGCCCGTGCCTCCTCCACCCTCTGGCCGCTCGTAAACAACCCGCTCAGGAGTGTTTTTTCATTAGTGCAGTAATTGTGGTAATTAGTGAAGTGAAAGTGTTTGCTCTGGCTTGGTTTAGTGCGTGCTTATTTACACAAAAGGGGAGCCAAATCAAAGAAATTTTAAAGATCGTAGGAGCGGACATATTTTGCGCTCCTGCGACCTTGGGACGACTGATTCTCCGCGTCGCGGCTCTCCTCCCCGCCGTCCCCGGGCGTGACGTCCGGCACTGCCCGCCACACACTCACTCCCCCCAAACTGCATGGACGGAATTTCACCGGATTTTCGCCAAATTTTGCGGTTTACTTGACACCCTTACCAGGGTCCAGGGGTAAAGGAAAAAACCGCAAGAGGCCAGTAAAGCGACCTGGAAAACCAGACTCTAGCCTTGAAGAGTCGAAGGAGCCGTGCCCGCCAACCTCCCCAATATTCACTTGCTCCGTGGAAAATACAGGGGGAAAAAAGGGGGAAGAAGCCGTGGGAAAGGAGGAGGAAACTTTTACAGGGGGAAAGGGCCCGTCGGAAGGGAAAAGAAGAAGCCCGTCGAAGGAGGGGAAGCTCCCGTTTCAGGCGATCTTCGCCTCCCCCCCCCAGCAGCCCGTAATTAAACTGCGATTTCGAAAGTGAGAAATTCGGGCTGGCCCCAACCTTCTCCCCATCCGCCACCCCGAAGGAAACAATCAACCTTCGAAATTTTACCACAGATGCAGTCCTCCATTTCCGGGAATGGAAGCGCGAAGGGTCCGATTATGCTGTCATGGTGGTCTCCTCTCTGCCATCATAAAAGCGCAATCGCTACGCATGTCCTTACACCTGATCGAGGGGTGCTGGAGCAAAAGTTAAATGCCCGCAGTCCACATGCTCAGTAGATATGTACTAAAAAGCTCGAGGAGCATATAAAAAATGCCAGTAACGGGGCGCTGCAAAGAAGGCCTTCTCCGAGTGCAAGAAAAGCGAGTCTTCGTGACTTTTGGTAGGGGGAAAAACTTGTCACAGGAAAGCCCTTTTGAAGGCTCAGGCCATAAAATGCTGTGAGCAGGGGATAAAAACCCGGGCATACAAAAGGGTATAACGTGATGGGGAAAACTTACCCAAAGCTCTTCAAGGGACGTTCAGCAAATTTGAAAGTTTTTTGGAAAAGCAGGTTCATGATCATCAAAACGGGTCTCTGCTTTGGGACACGTTTCATCACCATTTTTTTTTCAATAAAAAAAGAGAAAAAAAGGCTGCCCTGAAGCAAAGTCTAAGATGCCCAAGCTCACCTTTCCGAGTAAAGTCTGAACTGCTTTGGTCGTCAACATAAAAAAGGTCTATGCAGAGCCCTATTCCACATTCGTGCTTGTGGCAAAAAAGGCCATTGGATTTCTACTGCAAGTGTCCTCCCGGAAGGGCAATGAAAGGGTCTGCAATGGGGCAGGGACACTTTGATAATGCTCCCCAAAGAAACGGAAGCTAAAAGAAAAAAAGAGGACACAAACAAAAACTTGAAAGTAAAATTCTTTTCCCCCCTTCAGTGTCACATGCCAAGATCCCTCTACTGCACGACCAAAACCCTCTCCTTCCCCTAAAGTCTGCGGTATTTTTGGGCAAAATTATTCATCAGGTAGTCTTGCCATCACCCCTGACACGGGTGCAGACACAACTGTCATTGGACTAAGCTCTTGTATTCTTGGCTTTCAAAAAAAGACTTGGCACCCCCGGGCAGGACAGTGTACTACAATGAAATTTGTCACAGATCCACCAGGCTGGTCTTTTTGTGGACCATCACCTAGGCGGCCGTTCGACTCATTTTTGGATTGATGTCCAGCCTTCCTTACGACCCCGCTGCTCCTTGGGAAAGGGATGAGGATTTGGGGATTTTTCCCGGACTATTTCCCCGGGAAAAATGTCAATGGCACATGGCCAATTGAGTCCATGGGCCGGTAGTACGCCAGTATTAAAACCCTCTCATTTGCCCCTTTTTCCGCTGGACCATTAAATTTTACCTAAAAAAGAAAGGATTTTTCCTGATCAGTAGCAACGCCCTCGGTGAAAAAGGACACTTGCAGCGGGGCCACTAAAGACGAGGATGGGCCCCCATGAAATTCATCTGCGGATAATCTACTCCTTCGCGCCCCACACCCCAGAATTTTCCCTTTTGGGTTTTTTCGGGAAACCAACAAAAAAGGAGCTTATCATTAGTGACCCAAGGCTCTTAAGCCAGAAAAGGTAAACCCCCCCAAAAACGAAGCCCCTTGCCGCGGGGGGGGGGCTTGAGGTCCCAATGATCTGGTGGCCGGCCCAGAGGGCTACCCTACTGGAGGGGTCACCAGTGAGGGATGAGAAAAAATGGCTTCCTGGTGCACCAAGGCCCTATAGGGGGGAGGGTGTACCCACCCCGGGTTCTTTCCCCATTTTGGACTTGGGAAACTCCCCTGTGTGTTTGCCGTGCGGGGCATCCCTTTCCCCGGGACAGGACCTGGGGGTTTGAGCGATCTCCGCTGCGCCCTGCGCTAAACACACCTCTTTGGTCCTTTTTCTGGTTAAAACGGGGGGCTTGATCAGGCCCGGTAAAGTCATGGCTGGTAAAATATGGCTAGGGTCAAGCAGGACTATTCTCGGTAGCGCATGGGTCCCGCGCTCCCATCATATGTAAGGGGCGCGTATATTTCCTCATTACCCCTGGGGCTGTTGGGAGTTTTTTAAACCCCAAACTTAGCTTCCCCTCTTTGGCCCAGGTGGGTGGGGGGTGGGGAATAAAGAATTCAAATTTGTATGGTACTACAAATTTACAAAGATCTAGCTTCTCCCTGACACCTCGCAATCCCTCGCCATTCCTCGGGAAAATCAACGTTGTCCTCTGGACCTTTCATTTCCAAAGGGCAAAAGGGGAATCGTAAGGGTTTCCCGGCTCCCAAAACCAGGAAAAAAGGGGGAAAAGTCCTCCTAAATCCCAAAGGAATTTTACCGGGGTAAATATGAGCATTTCAATAGTAAGTCCCTGGTTGAAGACCATTGAGGAAATATCAATCAGGGATCTTGACATCTTTGAGGTTCATCAAAAAATAGTTAAAGTTTAAACGTATCCTCTATCACCCCAAACCCGAATGGGTACCGATAGTTGAGGTTTCGTCCCAAAACGAGAGTGACCTCTGCTGCAAATGTAACTTCCCGGGGGCTCGTTTCTGCCTCCTCAAAAACCCTCATCAGTGTAGGGATTGTTTTTTTTCCCGGGAACCTGATGAGTATTCTGAGAAAAACTGTTAGAGGAACTAGAAAATTTTAATGTAGTGGCAGAAAACGTTTTAAAAGAAATTTGGGTTTGGAAATCGCACCACTCTTTTCTAACTTTTAAACACTTAGTCCTTCCAAATCGGTTAAGTTAGCAGGGTACCCCCTCAGGAAAAGCCATATGTCCCCAACCCTATGCGGTGCTTCCCTGCCGGTTAGGGGCTGGAGCCACCTTGCCTTTTTTAAAGAAAATGGACAACCGAGTTGGTAAAGTGTGGTACAACAGGTCATCAAGGAGAGAAAAATGTCCGGCCCAAATATCTTTTAAAACCCTCAAAGAACTCATGAAGCTTCTTCAAACAATGTAAAGGTACAAATTTTGAAAAGGAATTTTGGGTAAAAGGACAAGGAAAAGTTTTTTTTTCCAAGGCAAAGCACGTGCCCGTAGCTGTTTGCACAGCCAGGTGGGGTCCTTTGCTTCGGTTCACCCCCATCCTCCTCCCACCACCCTTCCCCTCCAATGCTTCTTCACCACACCTCCCTTTTTCCTCTAAAACCTCAGTCCAAATTGCAAAACACTGCCTCTGTGAGTTTTTTTCCACCAGAAACGGAGTGGGATGGGGGCCCTATTGGGGACTCCTCCCCCCAAAAGTAAGGTCTTTGGGCCATCACAAGCCCAGGGGCCTCAAGGGTGAAGCTCCAGCTCCCCACCACCCCCCAAGGAGCATCTCTGCTAGTCAAAAATGCTCCTGAAGTAAAGGCCGGGGCACGCCCTTTGCCCGGAAAAGGGGAAACCTAAACCTGTCCCAAAGACTCCACTCAAAAAAATCCACAGGGGCCTCCCTGCTAGACAGAATCCCCTGAAGCAAAGCTCACCCGCCCCTTTCCCTGGGAAAAGAAACCCTAAACCTGTCCAAGGGAAACCGTGGAAACTAGTTCCCAGTAAAAACCTTAAAAAAAGGTACCCCAGGATCCGGGAAAAGGGACACCAAAAGGTGTGGGGCAAACCTTGCCACAGGTGCTGCCAAACCCTTATGAAAAAATAATCTAAAGAATGGATACCCTAATCCAATGAACTGTCAGGAATTCATGAAAAAATGGGAAAAACTGCAACATCTGATACTTCGGGAACCCAGTTTGTGTATGCCTACAAGAGTTATGACCAAGAAAATCGTCCTTTTCCTGGGGATTTCAAGTTCAAGCCTTTAGGGAACCTTTGCAATGGCCCTCATGGGGAGTAGCAGTAAGGTACTCATGATATTCCTTCCAGCCACCCACCGCAGACAACACTGCGGTGAAGCTGGGGAATAGGCACACGCCCTTACACTGTTGCCCCATCTACCTTCCCCCAACATAATCTAAACAAAAATTTTTGGGAAAGATCTATTTGGGGCAGTTGCCACTCCATTTCTCTTTTGGGGAGTTTCAATGGTGGCATACCTCTGGGGAGACACTTTGTGAAAACCCTCGGGGAAGGGGCCCTTGGAGCCCTTTGTTTTTAAGAGCAATGCGTTTTACTGAACTGACATTTCCCCACTTTTCCCAAAGTTCAACGGCATTCTCCAATTAGCCCTATAAATGGGTTTCACCTATTCACAGTTGAACTTCACTTGGCAGTCATGGAAATTTAAAGAAGCGCCATTTTCCAATAATTTTGGAGGGTAAAATGGATTCCAGTCAATGGGTGCAGGATGGGACTTGAACATGCAGACTGGAATCTTTTTAGATCAACTGCGTATTGCAAGGATCTGTTATGTTTCCTGTGTTCAAGATCTGAAATCCTTCACAAACAAATTCCCCTTTGCACAAAGCTCCCCCCCAAAAGTAGCGGACAGAAAACCGTCGACCTCCAGTACCATGGTGGTCTGATGAATGCCAACAAGCTGTCAGAGAAAGGAAAGCTGCATTAAAGGAGTTGAAACGACGCCCCAATTTTAAAACCTTGATCTTACAAAAAAAAACCCGACCCAAAGGGCCCAGGCGCGTGCTAAAGGAGGCTAAGGGACGTCCGTGGGACGTATGTTCCTCGTTTAAACTCTGGGACCCCCTTACTGGTGTGGGAAAAAGGGTGGAAAGATTGCGGGAAAGGGCCATCCATATCAAAAACCTGCTCTGAAGATAGATGGCAAAATCATCACAGAAAAAAAAGATATTGTAATGAGCTACAAAATCCGGGCGAGATCCCTCTGGAGCATCTTCCTGCTCGTTTCCACCTTTTTGCTGAAGGAACAACACCCGTGTCTTTTTTCGTGAATCACAGAACTTCCATCAAATTGCCCTTTTTGCGCAAGGAATGGACTCTCTTTGCGCTCTGCCGTAAATGCCCCCGGAAATGACGATATTCCATATCAAAGATACTCACTTCCGGAGATTCCCAGAATTTTCCCGTTGGCTTGTTTTTAAAAAAGGTCTATAGGGGGGGCACATGCATCCACTGGAAAAAAGGGGTATAAACTTCCGTTTTTCCCAAAAACCCGGCAAAAATACTTCCACACCAGGAAAAATTTCAGACAAAATTTTCTCACCAGCTGCTCTCAACTGATGGAAATGGTAAACTTCAGGTTACATGGGTCTGAAAAAAAAAACGTGCTGACCCCCCTATCAATAAAGGCTTTTGAAATTGAGATCGACCACTGCCTTGTAGGATGGAAACTGCTATACAGAATTCCTTGCACACGAGTCCTGTTGCAGTCTTCTTTGCCTGAAAGGCTTTTTGAACTACTTTTGGGAAACATGGGATACTCGGAACTGTAGACTTGGTTTAAGAGGAGCTTCCTACCTTTATACAAACTTCCTTCTAACGGAAATTTAGGTTCGGGTGGGGAAACGTTTCTCTAACCTGAAAACCAGCTGGGAAAGGGGGCCCACAAGGGGGGTCCCCTTTAAATGTGCCCTGTTTTTCCATTGCTATAAAGACATTAAAAGGGTTTTCCAATGCTGTCTCATGTAATCTGTATGTGGATACTTTCACGTACTGCTCAGGGGAAGCTTACAGGGTGTGCAAGGCGCATGCAGACTGCAAAAAATCAGTTGTACATGGGCAAAAATCATGGGTTCAAATTTTTTTCAACAAAACCCTGGCTGTACATTTCCACAAACGAGGAAATTTTTCCCCCCTCTATTTAGGAGCAAACCCCTGCAATTTTTCCAAGAGGTGAAATCTTGGTCTAATTTTTTTACTCAAACTTACATGGGTGCCTCCACAAAAAAGTTAAAAAGTGAAGGGTACAAAGCACTTATATTTTGCGGGTTCTTTCACATTTATTTGGGGGGGCAGACCGCACAACGCTTCTACGGCTTTACCGAGCACTTATTCGTAGTAAGCTTCTATTGTGAAGCTTTTTCATCTGCAACTCCCACTGTTCTCCGGATGTTGGACCGGTTCTAATAACTCTAGAATCTGTACTGGGGGTTTCAGGGCTTCACTGTGGATCCCTTACTAGAGTGGAAACCACCCCTTTCATTACACCCGGACTACATGAAACCGATTTACTATACAGACTACAAAAGGATGCCGGGGTCTCCTACATCCAATTGGTTTTTCACCCCCTTGGGATAGCCCATCCTTGGTAGGAGAATGAGGAAAACTTGTAGAAGAACTTAATTTAATCTCCTAAGGTTCTGGCTGTTGGGAATCCCCATTCCCCCCCTTTGGACTAATCAAATCGAGCTGGTTTGGTCGGAATTGGGAAAAGGGGAGAGATCGAAGCGAAGTCAGAGAGAGTTTCTTAGCCATTTCTTAATACCAAGGATCGGGCGCAAAAAAAAATTACGATGGGTTCGAAATTGAAAATGGGGTGGCTTTGCACTGAGCAGAAAGGGAAACTGCATCTGGCATCTTTTTCTCAGCCTCGTCTTCACTGCGAGTTACATGCCATCCTTGCAGCAGTTAAAAGCAAGTCTTATAAAAAATTTTATTTTGTATATTGGACTCTCGTGTGCTTGCAAGCAAACAAAAGCTTTAAAACCATCACATCCTATGAGGAGGGTTTAAGATTGGCTTGCACTGATCAAACGTAAAAAAAAACTCTGTGTTGGGTGCCCCGCGCAAAGTTGGGGTCAGTGGGAATGAGCGAGCTGATCAAAGGCTAAGGGAGCTGCCGCTCCCTTGTGATCTCGTTTTTTCCCCTCCCCACACCGACCCGAAAACCCCGCTCAGGGGTTTTCTTCGCGATAAATGAAGGGAAAATGGAGGCATATCCCCAAAAAAACTGCGAGAGATTAGAGATGACCTTGGCAGTTGGGTGACTAGCCCATCCCCAAACCCAAAAGTGGAAGTTTCTTAACAAGGCAAGAAACGGGCACCAAGCTGACTCATGGCCCATGATGGCTAAAAAAAAGGCACTTTGTGAGGGATGCCAAAGCCCTTAAAAATCGCACATGTATTTGGGAAAAATTGCAACATTTTCGACCCCAAAAACGTTTTTTGTCCCCCCCCCATAACCTGAAGAATGTATTGGGGGGGGATTTGAAAAAGAGGGGCTTATTAGTTTCCCCTTTGGGGCTTATTTTTAATAAAATTTTAAATTTTGCATAATGTTTTTTCAATAATTTTTTACACTTTGAGTATAATATTTTTTGCTTTGATTTTTAATTTGTTTATTGTTATTTATAAAATTCTATTGACGATTTTAAGTTTTAAAAAATTTTAAAATTTTTGTTTAAAAAGGTATTCGCCGCTAATACCCTTAGCTGTTTACGCGGCAGATAATTTTAAAAAATCAAACAATCATAAGGAGAACCTCAGAAGGTGTCACCAAAGGTTTTGTCCCAAATGAAATGGGGGTGTTTTTTATTACCACTGACCTGTCAAACTCACAGCAAATCTCTCCCCTG
The DNA here is from genome assembly GCF_015228065.2 of Penaeus monodon. Classification (NCBI taxonomy): domain Eukaryota; kingdom Metazoa; phylum Arthropoda; class Malacostraca; order Decapoda; family Penaeidae; genus Penaeus; species Penaeus monodon. The sequence continues at coordinate 54,620 of NW_023659353.1, forward strand.
CCCACCCTTCTCCGGCGCCCTTTACCCATCAAAGTATCATCCCATCAAAATTCTTCACAACTGGGGGATGCTCTTTTTGGTTATTGGCAACTCCCCCCCATGAGGACGATCAAAACCTACACTTTATCACTCCTTAGGACGTTTCAGGTTTTTCATGGCCCCATGGGTTTTTTCTGCAAAAGGAGACGCCTTTTTCTCCCAGGTGACAGGGCCTTCAAAATAATGAACTGCTCAAAGTTGTGGATACATTCTCCCTGTGAGGACTACACTCACACCTTCAACTGTAAAAAAATCCCCCAAGGTGTCGAACCGGGATAACACTTAAAAGCGAGAATTTTATTGTGGCTGCATCTGGCAACTTCTGTGGGGACAAACTATTAAAATATGGTATTGAAGCAGACCCAAGAAGGTAGGGCCATTACAGATTTCCCACCCCTCGAACATAACAGATCTTTTGGGGGCATTTATGGGGTTGGTAAACACTGGCTGATTTTTCACCCAAGATTTCGACCCTGCACGCTGCTCTGCCCCCCTGATGATCCAAGAAGAGTTTTGCTTGGACACGACCCACCAAACTTTTATTGCACTAAACAAGCTTTGTCAAAGCCCCCCAAATCGCGACGTTTGATCCCCTCTTCCTACCATTCTGCAGACCGACGCCTCCAACTCTATGGCCTCGGCTATGTGTTTCGCGGACCCCGGTGCTGGAAATACAAATGGGGCATGTGGATCTCGTTTCTTTTTACAGTCAGAAAACCCCGGTATCGACCATCGATTTGGAAATCAACTTCGTTTGGCTTCAGCAAGTGCAAAATTTTTATCTTCGTGACTTTTAGCACTTCATTTTTATGACAAAATTTACCGTCCATTGGTTCCCATTTTGAACCATTTTTCTCTGGGTTCTATTTAAAAACCCCGCCTTCCAGCGCATGAAAGGAAAAAACGCACCCATATTTTTACTGCAATATGGTGTGCGGTAAGGGGTTTTGGGGTTCCTGATCCCTCTCCCGGACCGAGTACCCAACGGTGGGGAAAATGGGACCTTAATACTGAATGGACACTTCTGCCAAAATTGCGGTTTTTCATGCTGTCAATCCTTTCATGCATCGACGCTAATTTCGGCAAGGGAACTCTTTTATGGAAAAATTTCGTAGGCGCATCTAAGGATGCCCCTATGAAGAATTGCTTCATCATGTAAGTCAGGGTTCCCCATGACCGCTACAACCTCCAAATAACCTGCGTCCTACTGGAAAAATTCCCCAATGATTGTACAACATGGTGATGGGCTGCATGGGCCTAGATGGTTGTCCCCGCTTCTTTACGCCGTAGCACCCGGTCACCTGCATGATTGCCCTCCGGTGTGGAAACTACAAGCGTCGGCACAGCAACGTCTTTTTGGGCCGGGTTAAAGCAGACATATGTACTGTTCGTGCCTGTGAGCCACCACGCCTACAGCCTAGCCACAAAAGAGCCATGCTGTTAGAAGACAACCCAACGCCATTTATGTCTGTGTCGCTACTTTTTCAGTGTTTTCTGGGAAACACTTTTTGTGTAGTTGACAGACTTTCTGATGCCAGTTGTCTCCCGTGGGGAAAAATGCAACAAGTGCTTAAAAGATTAGAATCTTCGGCAAATTTTTCCCTGATCTTTGGGGCCCCCGTTCGCTCGCACCGCGGTGGACCCCAGTTTTCCGCCAAAATTTGCAACCTTTCTTCCGATGGGGGGTGCGTCTGTCATGTCAGTCCCCTTAACCCCTCCAATGGGCATGCAAGGCTGTTGTAAAAAGTCAAATATCTGGTCTGAAACGCCCCAACGGGATATTGACTGTGAGGGGTTTTGACAGGGGTTTCTGAAATTTCGTAACACCCAAATTTCCTGGGCGTTCTCCTCTCAAATTCTGTTTGGGATGCCCCTTTGCTCCTGTGTGCCCCCCCATCTATGCCTTCATGAAGGAGTGGCAACCAAGGGTGAAAACTGCGACCCCCGTCTGCAGTACGTGCCAAGGACGTGAAGACCCCTATGACCTCGTGCCCACTCATTTCCAAATTAGAAGTTGGGCCATGTGCAAAACCAGATCCCACATCCAAACGTTTTGGGAAAAAAGGGTTTGGGACTGTCCTGGGTATTGGCAAAACTCGTATTATAAAATCAGGCTTCCAATGGCCCTATCTGTGGCGCAATCGACCTTCTTGCGCCCTACCGCTCATGATTGGACCTCAACGATTTTTTGGAGACAGCTGTCAGATGATCACCTGGGTCTTCCACCCCTCTTGCCTGTTGAAACCCCGGGGGGGGGCGGACGTATCAAAACGAAGTCCGTTCAAGCCCCCCCTAGTGAACCCTAAAGGGGGGAGGGAGATGTGGGTTTGTGATAAAGAAATATTTTGTACAAGTGAATTGTGAGTGCCATATTTGATGCCACCCTATCGGGAATGATGACAAATTATCGTACCCATATTGTGAAAATTATATATTAATTACATATAACTCCTTTTGTGTGTATTTTTACCATGGGAAATATAGAAATTAATTTTTGTTTTTTTTGTGTGTACAAACGCCTATGTAAAAAGAGATCTCTGTACAATTTGTAAGTAATATTTTATTTTTTCTCTGTAGTTACCGTCTGGCGTAGCATCTCGGGGAAACTGAGGGGTGGGGGACAGGGCTATGAAAACTCCCTTTTATTTTTGTCAAGCTGATTCCATTAAACCCACTTTATTTTAATTGGTGTATTCTTCTCCCTCAGCATCGTAGAAAACACCAAAAAAACTATATACCACACCAAAATGAGTTCAACGTGGGTCCCCTTTTTTTCCCTGCTTACACAAGGGGAAACCCGGAGAAAATCCCGCGAGTAAATGCTGACCAGAGGGCGACGAAACGACGGGGGGGCTGCCGTCCCGAGGCCATACCTGAGGGCGGCCGACCCAGATCTTAGAGGAGTGCCGTACGGGGCAAGAGGAGGAGCTGTCTGCCAAAGAACATGGGAAGCTCCGGGAGAGAGGGTGTTGGAGGAGTAAGGTGCACAAGTCTGACAAAGGCAGGCCGTGACGCCGGAAAGTGTGGGGACGGAAGGGCAGTCCGGGGGCCTCCCCCCCCGCTGGATGTAGGCCACGGAGCCTGGGTGTAGGCGTTTTGCATTTGGGGGTTCTCTGAAAAAATCTTCATTCCTAATTGTTTTGAAGGAAAAGGGAGAAAAATGCCCAAAATTGCGAGGTTTTCTCAGACCTTTCGCGATGTGCCCCCCTCATTCCGAGCGGCAAAACTTAGGTACTTCCCGTTTGCTCGCACACCTCGTGGGGAACGAGGGTACGGGCCTTTACATGGGCGCGGTACAAAAAAGGATACCAGGGAAAAAATTCATCAGTTGTCCGTCTTTGACCTTCCGCCACGTACCTCGCCTGCTCCGCTGGTCCTCCCCCTTTCCCTGTTTTTGTATATATCCTTTTTTTTTCAGTGAATTTAGTGTTTTTACGTAAATCTGTATTTTTCCTCTGGTGTTTTTTTTCCGTTCCCCTGACCGCTCTATTCCCAACGAACCCTCACACACCACAACACACACACATATAAATATATATATATATTTAATATAATATATTATATATTATATATTAATATATATATAATATTATAATAATTTTTATATATTATATTATATATATAATATATATATCAATATTATAATTAATATAAATATATATATATTAAAATATATATATATATATATTAATTATATATATAGTGTGTGTGTGTGTGTGTTGTGTGGGGGTTCATTTAGGGAATCAGAGCGGTCGGTCAACGGAAACCCCCAAGGGGAAAACTACAGATTTTACTGCTAAAGCACAAAATTAACTGAACAAACGGATATATACAAAAAAAGGGGGAAGGATCCGCGGAGCGGGCGAGGTCACGTGGCGGAAGGTAAAGTCACGGACAACTATGAATTTTTGCCTGGTACCCTTTTTGTACCGCCCTTTAAAAGGGCCCAAACCCCTCGTTCCCCAGAGGTGTGGGGCCCAAATCGGGAAGTACCTAAGTTCGCCGCTGGGAATGGGTACACATCGCAGAAGGGTCCTGAGTAACCTCGCTTGTGCATATCCCCCCTTCTTCCTTCAAAAAAATCTTCCAGAACTAAAGATTATTTTCAAAAACCCAACTGAAACGCCTAACCGAGGCTCCGTGGCCACATCCAGCGGTGATAGGCCCCGGCCTGCCCTTCCGTCCCCCACCTCTTCCGGCGATCCGGTCCTCCCTTTGTCAGACTTGCTGCCCTTTTTATCCTCCAACACCCCCTTACCCCCGGGCAGCTTCTCCATCGTCTCTTTGGCAGACAGCTCCTCCATCTTGTCCTCGTACGGCAGCTCCTCTAGAGTATCTCGGTCGGCCGCTCCTCAGGTATGGCCTCGGACGGCAGCCCCTCCGTCGTTTTCAGTCGCTCCTCTGGTCAGCATTCTACTCGCGGGAGTTTCTCCTGAGTTGCTCCCTTGTGTAAGGGGGGCCAAAAAAGGGACCCCTGTTTGTATCTACTGTGTCGTGTTGTATATATGTTTGTTTGGTGTTTCTCTACTGCTTGAGGGAGAAAAATACCCCAAATTAAAAACTAAAGTGGGTTCTTGGAGATCAGCTCTGAAAAAAATAAAGGGATTCTTCATGTCCTGTGCCCCACGCCCACTTCTCCCGAAGTGCTACGCCAGACTGAAACTACAGAGACAAAATAAATATTGTACTCTAAAATTTCAGAGAATCTCTCTTTTACAAGGCGATAGCTACCAGCAATTAAACTAAACTAATTTTCTATATTTCCATGGTGTACATCCACACAAAAGGCAGTATATATGAAATTTAAATCTATAATTTTCACAATAAGGTAGAAAAATATTGCATCAACCCCGTATAGGGGTGGCATCACAATTGGCACCACAATTCCATAGTATCACAACTCACTTCTTTTCACAAACCACTCTCCCCCCCCTTTACTTCACTAGCGGGAGTCTTGAACGGACTTCGTTTGATACGTTCCGAACGTCGGGTTAAAACAGGCCAGATGGGGGGAAATCCGGTGCATCATCTACAGCTGTCCTTAAAATATTGATTTCCCATCATGAGCTGTTGGGGCCCAAAAAAGCTCGTTGCGCCACAAAACGGCCACTTGGAACCCTGATGTGAAAATCCATTTGCCAATACCCCTGCAGTCCCAACCTTTTTCCCCAAACGTTTGGGTGTGGGATCCTGGATTCGCACTGTGCCCCAACTTCAAATTTGAAGTGAGGGGGCCGAGTGTCATAGCGGGTCTTCACGTCCTTGGCACGTACTGCACACAGGGTCGAGTCTTACCTTTGGGTTCCCTCCTTCTAAAGGGCACTAGAGTGGGCAGCCACAGGAGCGAAGGGGCATACCAACGAACTTGGCAGGAAAGACCAGTAAATTTTGGAGTGTTCGAAATTCCAAAAGCCTCTGTCGAACTCCTCACAGTCAATTTTCCCTTTGGGTGCTGTCTTCATGACCAATACTTGACTTCTTCACAACAGCCTCTGCTCCCCTTTGGGACTGTGGGTAATGGGATTTGACATGACTGCGCACCCCCCATCTTTGGGAAAAAGGTTGAAAATTCTTGCTGGAACGGGGGTCCCCGTCGGTGCCAGGGAAAACGGGGACACAAGATCAGGGAACATGTGCCAAAAGTTTCAATCTTTTTAAGCATTGTTGCATTTTTTCCCACACGGGATGAAAACTGCCATCCAGAAATCTGCAACTACAAAAAAAGTGTTTCCCACAACACTAAAAAAGTCAGCTGCACAGCAAAAATTTGGTCGTGTGGGTTTTGTCTTTACAGCATGGCTCCTGTTGCTGGCTAGCTGTAGGCGTGGCATGCTCACGGCACGAACAGTATTCACTATGCTGCTTTAATCCCCCCGGGCCAAAAGACTGTCTGCTGTGCCGACGCTTTGTACTTCCCCCCCGGATGGCAATCTGCAGGTGAGCCCGGGTGCTAGGGCGAAAAGAACAGGGCAACCACTCTAGGTCCTGCAGCACCAAGTCACCATCGTTGTACAACTCATTGCAAATTTTCCAGTAGGGACCGGGTTCTGGAGGTTGTAGCGGTCTTTGGGGAAAACCTGATTTTTACATATAAAGCAATTCTTCATATGGGCATCCTTAATGCACCCATACCATTCTTCCATGAAGATTTCCTCTTGCTCGTATAACGTCTGATGCATGAAGGACTTGACCATGCAAAACCGAACTTGGCAGAAGTGTCCATCTCAGTATTAAAGGACCATCTTCCCCGTTGGGTGACTCCAGGTGCCGGGGAGGGGGCATCGGAATCCAAAACCCTTACCTGCACACCTATTGCTAAAATATGGGTGCGATTTTTCCTTCATGCCGGGGCGGGTTTTCAATACTTCCAGAAAAATGGTTCAAAATGGGAAACCCAAATGGACGTATCTGTCATAAAACTGAAGGCTAAATCCCAAGAGAACTTGCATTTTGCTGATACCAAAAACGACGCTTGCATTTCAATTGAGGGCCCCGCTCCCGTGTTTCTTTCTGTAAAAGAAACGAGATCCACTTTGCCCATCTTGTATCTTCCAGCACCGGGGTCCGCAAACACATAGCCGAGGCCATAGAGTCTGGAGGCGTCGGTCTCAAAATGGTGGAAAGGGCTGGATCAAACGTCGCGAGTATGGGGGGGCTTTGAAAAAGCTTGTTTATGTCAAAAAGCTTTGGTTGGTCCGCTGTCCAAAAAAGCTCTTCTTGGGACTCATCAGGGGGCAGAGCAGCGCTGCAGTGGTCGAAATCTTGGGTAAAAACTCCCTTGATTTACCAACCCCAAAAATGCCGAAGATCTTTATGTTCCGGGGTAAAACCTGAAATGGCCCCAACCTTCTCGGGGTCTGCTTCAACCATATTTTAAATTTTTTTGACCCACAAACTTGCCTCGATGCAGCCAAAATGAACTTTTGCATTAATTTTTATCCCGTGTTGACGCACCTTTGCGGACTTCTTTTACACGTTAAAGGTGTGAGATGTAGTCCTCATCATTAGGAAATGTCATCCACAATTTGATGCTTCATTACCCTTTTAAGTGCCCGTCACCTGAGAAAAAAGCGCCCTTTTGGGCACAAAACCCATGGGGCCATGACTACCTGAAACGTCCAAAAGGATGATAAATGTATCAGGTGTTGATCGTCCTCATGCGGGGGTAGTTGCCAAAAACCCAAAAAGACATCCCATTGTGAAGATTTTGACTGTGGATGTACTTCTGATGGCTGTAATGGCCCCGGAGAAGGGTGGGCAGGTGAGAATTCCCTGTTGATTTTGACAGGTCATGGTAATACAACACCACCATTCCTTTGGGACAAAAACCTTTTGGATGACACCATTCTGATGGTTCCCTCTCTATTGATTTTTTAAAATTTCGCGCGTCAACAGCAAGGCATTACGGCGAATCCCTTTTTAAAACAAAATATTAAAATGTTTAAAATTAAAAAATCTGTAAATAGATTCTTAAAATACAAAAAACAAATTAAAATAAAAGCATAAATATTTACTCTAAGTTATAAATTATTGCATAAACTTATGCAAAATTAAATTTTATTAAAAATTTTTATCCCCTAAGGAAAACTAATAAGACCCTCTATTCAAATCCTCCCCCAATACATTCTTAGTGTATATGGGGAGACAATACTACGTTTTTGGCTGAGAATGTTGCACATCTTTCCACTACATGTGCATTTTTAAAGGGGCTCTTGGCATCCCTCACAAGTCCGATTTTTAGCCAATCGCCCTGAGTCCTTGTGTCCCGATTTTACCTTTTTAAAGCAACTTCCACTTTTCGGTGGGAGGGATCATCCCCAACTCCAAAGGTCATCTCTAATCTCTCGCAGTTTATTTCGGGATATGCCTCCATTTTTTCCTTTCCATTTATGCGAAGACAACTCCTGATGCTGGGTTTCGGTGGGTGTGTGGGAGGGGAAAACGAGCATCAAAGGCTGAGCGGCGCTCCTTACCCTTCTGATCACTCGCTTTCCCCCTGACACCAACATGCGCTGGCACCCAACCAATTATTTTTTTACGTTTGCATCATGCAAGCCAATCTTGAACCTCCCCATACGGGTGGGGATAGTTTAAGCTCTTGTTGTTGAAAGCCTCGAGAGTCAAATTATCACAATGAAGGTTCATAAGATCTCTAGTCATTTTAACTGCTCAAGGGGCATGAAACTCTCAGTAAAGATCGGGCTGCTAAAAAAGCCCTCCCAAATGCGTTTTCCCTTCTCTCCTGCTGAAAACCCACCATTTCAATTTCGAACCACTTATTATTCGTCCGACCCTTTGGTATTTAAAATTGCTAAGAAATCTCTCTCTGACTTCTGCTTCGATCCCCCCCCCTTTTCCCCAATTCCGCCCAAAATCCCTCGACTTGTTTAGCCCGGGGGGGGAATTTGGGGGAATTCCAACCCAAACCTTAGTGAATTTAAATTAGTTCTTCTACAAGATTCCTCTTTCTCCCCATGGGAAATGGGGCTACCTAAAGGGGGGTTAAAAACCATCGGGATGTGGGAACCCCGGCACCCTTTTGTAGTCTCGTATAGTAAATCGGTTCATGTAGTCCCCTGTAATGAAAGAGGGGGTTCTCCATCTCAGCAACAGGGACCCACGGGTGAAGCCTAAAGCCCCATACAGATTCTGAAGCTTCATTATGAACCGACCCAAATCCGGAACAGTGGGTTTTTGCAGAAATACTTCACACCATACAAGCTTACTACGAATAAGTGCTCGGTAAAGCCTAGAAGCGTTGTGCGGTCTGCACCCCAAAAAAATGTAAAAAACCCCGAAAAATACTAAGTGCTTTTGTACCTTCATTTTTAAACTTTTTTGATGTAGGCACCTTTAAAGTCTTGAGTCAAAAATTAACCCAAGTACTTCCCCTTGGAAAAATTGCAGTGGTTTGCTCCTAAATAGGGGAAGGATGGAACTTTCCTCGTTTGGGGAAATTACCCATGGTCTTGTTTTGAAAAAATTTAAACCCTGTTTTTGCCCACTGTACAACCTGATTTTTTGGGCAGTCGCATGCGTCTTCACATCCTGAAAGTTTCCCCCTGAGCAGTCAGTGTAAAGTCACCACTACAGATTACTGAGACAGCCTTGGAACAACCTTTTAATGTCATTTATAGCATGGAAAACGGGGTCCATTTAACCTCCCTTGTGGGCCCCTTCCACTGGTCTTCCAGGTTAAAAAACTGTTTCCCCCCAACTCTAAATTTCCTGTTAGAAAGGAAAACTTTGTATAAAGGGTGGAAATGCTCCTCTTAAAACCAATGCTACACTCATGATATGCCATGTTTCCCAAAGTATATCATAACCTTTTTCAAGGTCAAAAAAGACGCTAACATTGACGTCGCTGTGAAAAGGAAATTTCTGTTAGCTTTTTCCTCCCACAAGTGCACTTGGTCGATCTCATTTTCAAAAGCCTATTGTATGGGGCACACTTTTTTCTTTTTCTAGCACCCATTCAACCTGAAGTTTTTCCATTTTCTCCATCACTTGCAGATGCACGGGTGGAGAAATTGGTCTGAAATTTCCGGTGGGGAAAGTATCTTTGCCATTTTTGGGAACGGAATGTTTTATACCCTTTTTTTCCCATGGGGATGGCCTGTGCCCTCCCTATGATCCTTTGAACAATCCAACAGGAATTTCTGGGAACTCTCCGGGAAATGAATTCATTTGATATGGAATATCGTCATTTCCCTGGGGCAGTCTTACGGCAGAGCTGCAAAGAGAGTCCATCCCTTTGCGAAAAGGGGGCAAGTTGTAGGGGAAGTTCTGCTCATTCCTACGAAGAAGACACGGGGTGTTTTCCTGTTCACACGAAAGTGGAAAATCGACGTGAAAGAGCCCCAGGGGGAGATCTCTCCCATGGATTTACTACTCTTAGCATACTTTTTTGTCTGTGATATTATCCCATCTATCTTCGAGCGGGTTTTGTGATATGGATGTGCTCTTTCCAAAAATTTACGCACCTTGTCCCACACCCATGCAAAAGGGGTCCCGAGTTAATCGGGGACACATCTGTCTCCACGACTCCGTCTACCCTCCTTTAGCACGCCCGGGGCCTTCTCGGTCTTTTTGTAACTGAAAAAGGTTACATGCTGGGCGTCGTTTCAACGCCTTAATCAGCTTTCCTTTGCCTGACAGCTTTTTGGCTCTCAGACCACCATGGTACTGGAGTCGAGGGTACTGTCCGTATTTTTGGGGGAAAGGGATGCTTCTGCTGCAAGGTAAATTCTTGATGTGAATGTTTAAACGCATCTTAACACACTGGAAATCTTTAAACAATCCTTGCAATCTGCGTTGATCTAAAAAGTTTCCCAGTCTGCTTTTTCAAGTCCCCATCTCTGCCTCCTTGACGGGAATCCATTCACCCCCCTCCAAAATTTTTGGAAAAAGGTCGCTTCCATTAATCTTCCATGCCTGCCCAAATAAATTCAAACTGTGATCAGGTGAACCCATTGATAGGTCTATATTGGAGAAAGCCCTTTTTAACTTGGAAATGTGTGGGATGTCACTGTTCAGTAAAACTGCCTGCTCTTAAGAAAAAGGACTCCAAGGCCCTTCCTCGGGGTTGCACAAAATGTCTCCCCAAGGGGTGCCGACCATTGAAATCTCCCAAAGTGAAATGGTGTGGCAACTGCCCAAATAGATTTCCCAAAACATTTATGTTGAATTATTGGGGAAAGGGAGATGGTGCAACCGTGTAAGGGCGTGTCAACCCTTTCTCACAGCCTTCCCTGCTGTTGTCTGCAGGGGGATGGCCTGGAAAGGGGAAAATCTACGTAACCATTACTGCTATCTCCCTGAGGGCCATTGTCAAGGTTTAAATGGCTTGAACTTGAAATCCCTCAGGAAAAAGGGGCATTTTCTCTGTCATTCCTTGTAGGCATACACAAAAGGGTTTTCCTAAGCTATCAGATGTTCAGTTTTTTTCCCTTTTGCAAATTTTTTGACGTTTTCCCTTGGATTAGGGGATCCTTCTTTAATTTTTCTTCATAAGGTGTTTTGGCACACCTGTGGGCAAATTTTTCCTCACACCTTTAGCTGTCCCTTTCCCGTCCTGGGGTACCTTTTAATGGTTGTTTCCTGTGGGAAATAGTTTTTACAGGGTTTTCCCCTTTGGGCAGGGTTTAGGATTTTTTTCCTGGCAAGGACGGGGCCCGACCTTTGCTTTTAGGGGGATTCTGTCTAGCACGGAGGCCCCTGTGGATTTTGTTGCGCTGGAGTCTTTGGGGCAGGTTCGGTTCCCTTTTCCTGGGGGAAAGGGGGGCCTGACCTTTACTTCAGGGCATTTTGCTAGCACAGATGCCCTGTGGTGTGGTGGCAGCTGGAGCTGTCACCGTTAGGCCTCTGAGCCTTTTCCCGATGGCCCAAAAACCTCTTTTGGGGGGGAGTCTCCTCAAAAGCCCCTCACTCCTCTCCGTTTCTGTGGAACAACTCACCAAGGCATGTCAGCAATTTGGGACTGAGGTTTAGAGGAAATGGGCAGAGTGTGTGTTGTAAAACATTTGGGGCAAGGTTTTGGGGGGAAAGGGGGATGGGCTAAACCGAAACAAAGGACCTACCTGGCTGTGCAAAAAGCAAAAAGGGCACTCGCTTTTCCTCTGGAAAAAATAACTTTCTCCTTGCTCCCTTTTACCAAAACTTCCTTTAAATTTGTACCCCTTTTTCTTGCTTTGAAAAGCTTCTACTTCTTTGCAGTGGGAACAGCTATTGGACCTGGACGTTTCATCTCCTTGATGACCTGTTTTACCCCCCTTTACAAATACTCTTTTGTCCATTTTCTTTAAAAAAGGCAAAAGTTGGCTTCCATGCCCCTAACCTTGCAGTGGAAGCACCGCATAGGGGTTGGGCACATATGGCTTTCCTTTTAGGTGGTACCATGTAACTTAAAGTTCTGGAAGGACTAATGTGTTAAAAGTTAAGAAGGCTGGGGTGACTGTTCCAAAACCCTCCTTTCTTCCTAAAACGTTTTACTCCACACTTAAAATTTTCTAGTTCCTCTAAAAGTTTTTTTCCTCAGAATACATCATCAGGTCTCGGGAAAAAAAAATTCCCTTTCCTGATTGGGGTTTTGTGAGGAGAGCATGAAATTTAGCCCCAGAATGTTACATATTGCACCAGACGGTCACTCTCGTCTGGTGCGAAACCTCACTATCGGCTCCATCTCGCGTGGGGGGGGGAAAAATTTTTTTGGAAAGGGAGGGGAAAGGAACAAAAGAAAAAGGGAAGGGGGGGGGGAAGGGGGGGGGAAAAAAAAAGGGACCCTTCTTCCCTTTGGGAAAATGAAAAGGTTTCCCGAGTAAAAAAGTTTATTTTCCAAGAAAGGTCAATTCCAGGTGTCAGGGAGAGGAGATCTTTAAATTTGAGGGACCATACAAATTTAAATTTTTCTTTCCCCCCCCCAACCAGGGATTTTCCCAAGAGGGGAGTTTAAGTTGGGGTTTTTAAAATCTCCCAACCCCAGGGGTAAAGAGGAAATATAGGTTCACAGTAAAATATGGCAGTCCGGGACCTATGCGCTACCGATGAATATGCCTGCTTGACCCTACCATATTTGACCGCCCATTGACTTACCGGGCCTTGATCAAGCCACCCCTCAACCAGAATAAAAGGGCCAAAGGTGTTTCTAGCTGCAGGGCGAGCTGCGCATCGCTCAAAACCCCCAGGGCTCCTGTCTCCTGTAATCGGGATGCCCGCACGCAAAAACCCCATGGAGAGTTCTCCCTATCCAAAATGGATGAACCAGGGGGGGGTACACCATCCCCTCTCATAGGCCTTGTGCACCGGAAACCTTTTGTCTCACCCTCACGTGCCCCCTCCAGTATGGGTAGCCCTCTGGGCCCCGGTCACCGATCTTGGGGCCCAAGCCCCCCCCCCCCGGCAAGGGGCTTTCCCTTAGGGGGTCATCCTCTACTGGCTTTCAAATGCCTTGGTCACTAATGACCAGCTCCCTTTTTTGTTGGTTCCTGAAAAGCCAAGGAAACATTCTTGGGGTGTGGTCGCGAAAGGGCGTACTTATCCCCCAGATGAAATTTTCAGGGGGGCCTTCATGTCTTGAGTGCCCTGACTGCAAGTGTCCTTCTTCACCGAGACGTCTGCATACGATGCGGAAATCTTCCCTTTCTTCTTCGGTAACTTTAACTGGTCCAGCGGAAGGCAGCAACTGAGAGGGTTTCAAAAACCGTACTACCGGGCCCCTACTCAATTGGCCATGTCACTTCGACATTTGCCTGGGGGGTAGTCCCCCGGAAAATCCCCAAACCTTGCACTCCCTTTCCAAAAGAGCACGGGGTCGTAACGAAGGCTGGACATCAAACCACATGTATCGAACGGCCGCATAGGTGATGGTTCCCCAAAATGATCCCCACTGGTTGGGATCTGTGACCCTCGCTTGAGTACACGCTCTGCCGGGGGTGCCAAAAATCTTCTTTTGAAAATCCAAGAAAAACTAAAATCTTGATCCAAAGACAGTTTGTCTGCCCTGTGTCGGGTGATGGCAAGACACCTATGATAATTATGCCCAATAAAAAAAGCAACTTTGGGGAAGGGAAGGTTTAGGTCGTGCAGTGAGGTGATACTCCCGGCATGTGACCTGAGGGTTACAGAAATTACTCTTTCCCTTCTGGTTTTTGGGGCCCTTCTTTTTTTCTTCTTAGCCTTCCTTTTTTTTTGGACATTTATCAAAATGTCCCCCCGATTGCAGACCTTACATCTGGCATTCCTGGCAGGCACTTTGCAGTAGAAATCCATGGCCTTTCTTTCCACAAGCACACATGGAAGTATGGCTCGCATAACCTTTTTTTATGTTTTACGACCACGCAGTTGCGACTTTACTCGGAAAAGGTGACTTGGTCTCATCTTAGCTTCTGCTTCAGGGCACCCTTTTTTTCTCTTTTATATTGAAAAAAAGTGCGGATGAAACTGTTCCCTCAAGCGTATCCGTCTTTTATGATTTATGACACCTGCATTTCTCCAAAAAATTTGCAAGGGCGCGAACAGCCCCCTGAATGAGCTTCTGGGGAAGTTCCTATCACGTATCCCATTAGTAGCCCTGTTTCATCCCTGCTCCAGCATGTATGGTCCTGAGCCTTGCAAAAGGTCATTTTTCCCTTTACAAATTTTTTAGCCGTATCCAAAAATCATCGAAGCCTCCTTGCTTTCACTCGGGGAAGGCCTTCCTTTGCAGCGCCTCGTTACTGGCATTTTTTATATGCTCCTCGACTTTGTCAGTACTCATCTACTACATGTTGGGCTGCGGGCCATTTAACTTGTGCTCCGCACCCGTCGCTCTCAGTGTAAGGCCAGCTGCTGTATAGCTGCTTTGATGAGGCAGACTGAGGAGATCCCCTGACAGCATAAACGGCCATTCGCGCTTCCATTCCGGGGAAAGTTGAGGGCTGGGTCGCTGGTAAAACTTTCGAAGGTTGTATTTTTTGCTTCGGGGCGGCGGAGTGTGGAAACTTGGACGCAGCAGAATTGCTCACTTGCAACTCGCAGTTGAATCTACGGGCGCTGGGGAGTGGGGCGAATATCACTCCTGAAACGGGCAGCTTCCCCCTCCTTCCGACGGCTTCTTCTTCCTTCCGAGGGGCCCCTTCTCGCCTGTAACGATCTTCCCCCTCCTTCCGACGTGCTTTTTCCCCCTTTTCATCCCTCTTATTATCCCTGGAGCAATTAGTATATCTTGGGAGGGGTGGGGGCTGGCACTGGCTTCCTTCAGACTCTTCAAGGGTAGAGTCCCGGTTTTCTCCAGGTCGCTCTTACTGGCCTCTTGCGGTTTCTTTCCTTTACCCATGGTACCGTGGTAGGGGGTCAAGATAATAAGCAAATTGGGGGAAAAACCGTGAAAATTTCCTCCATGCGTGTGGGGGGTGAGTGTGTGTGCGTGGGGGTGCCGTGACTCACGCCGGGCACGTGCGGGTGGAAGCCGCGCGCGAGAGAATCAGTCGCTCACGAAGCGTCGAAAAGAGCGCAGAAATTGTTCGCTCCTACGTCTTAATTCTTCCCATTCGGCTCCCTTTTGCTGTAAATATACACTGCACTAAAAAACCCATAGCCGGCCCAAAACTACACTTCACTAATTACCACAATCCTGCACTAAAGAAACCCCTCCTGAGCGGTTGTTTACTGGCGGCCCGAGGGGGAGGAGGCCGGCAGGGGAAGGCCATGGGGGGAAAGGGGGCCCCGGCTGCGTCAAACTGAAAAACTGGGTCACTGCCCATGTTTGTATACTCACTGTTCCCCGTTCGTAATTTTTTTGTTTTTGGGGTTTCCTACGTGCTTAGGGAAAGAAAACACCTTAAAACTAAATAGGTTTAAATTGAGATCAACTCTGATAAAAAAAAAAGGGAGTTCTTCATAGTCAGTGCCCCCGCCTCCTTCTGCCCGAAGTGCTACTGCCAACGTGTGACTACAGAGCAAATAAAAAAATTTTCTCTACAAATTGCAGAGAACTCCTCTTTTTTCATAGGCGATATGCTACCAGCAAAATAAAATAAACAAAACTTTTATATTTCACATGGTGTAACATATCACCAAAAGGCAGTATATTTTAATTAATATAAATTTACAAATAGGTACGATAAAATTGTCATCAATCCCCTATATGGGGCATCCAATATGGGACTCACAATTTACAAATCACTTCATTTCCAAACCCCACCCCGTTTCCTCCACGCGCTTGCTCTGCTTTCCGGCGTCTTTCTCCCTTCCCACATTCCTTGTTCCTCCTTTCCATAGTAAAAATGCTCGCGTCTGATCCTCTCCCCCTCCTGAATGTAATAAAAAGCCATGCCTTCAAGGCCCCGCAGTTTTACCCTTTCCCGCACGATTCCTCATGGTGCCGTTTTCCAACCATCTGATCTTGGGAAAGGGCTCCAGGGGGTTTACATCTACCCATTGTTTTGCCTCAGGGGGTACCCTTTGTGCTTGGGGACAGGGGTCCCGGGGTTGGCATGCCATGCAAAATACCCTTGCGGCTATAACAACCTTTTTGGGCCCCATTCCAGCAAGACGGGGGATCTGATCCCCGTCCCCCGGGCCCGATAATCGGCTATCTCCTTCGGGACGCTAAGGTCAAGCAGTCCAAAGTCAAATCTTGGCACTCACACTGGTCTCGTGAGTGCAGTACAAGGGCCATTGGGGGGTATATCCTCTACCACCCTTTGGGTATTAACATTTTTTAACATACATTCAAAACCCCCCACAACAAAGAATTCAAATATGTGAACCCTGCAAGGGCCCCGACTAGGCATCACTCGAAGCCATATGTGGCTTCTAGTGGCAAGCAAAATGCAAAACCTAGTTTCCCTGTGAGCCTGCTGCTAAGATGGACAAACACAGCCAAAAAACGACTGTCCCCAAGATTGTCCGCAATGGCTCTCGTACTGGCCTCTTCACCCGCAGGCAAACAGGGGGAGCCAGAGTAAAACCCCAGAATCCTCCGGATGAGATGGAGCACAAAATGACCAGCCAAAAAACTCCTGCTCCCCCCGACCGCACCCCAATTTAACCAAGGGCGGCCCAAAGGGCGGCCCCAAAAGACCCCCCGGAGACAGACTCTAAGGTAGCTGGGCCCCTTGGGCAATTTCCCAGTTTTAAAGTTCCCCCTAAAACCCGAAGGCTTTGACAAATTTCCCACCAAATGGGAAGCATTGGGGATGCAGCGAAAAAAAATTGGGTTTTCAACCGGGGTTCTAAAACCAGGGTATGATTTCATGCCCCAAAACCCAACTACCTTTAATTTTTCCGCAGTAATCAAGGAACTTAAAGATGGGAGGAAAATTGCCTCTCGCCCTCATCCCACGATATGAAGTCAAGATGGTTTTACTTGGGTTCTTACATCATATATGTGGATGTATCACTCACCCCACAGTCATGGACCTTTCCCCAATGTCGAAAGGGGAAAACCCAAAAAAAACCGAAATCCCGGGGCCTTGAAAAAGCCCCAACCACTACCCTTGATCTGATAACTGGGGGTCCACAGCCAAAAAACATATTACCCGGCCCCTTTGGTGTACAATGCCAAAGCGTAAACTTTGGCACCCGGCTATTGCAAGGCCAAACCCAAATGAGGCACCTCAGGGGACAAGTTGTTGATTATTTAAAAATTATCTCCCCTCAAAAGCTAAGGCTTAGGGCGAAAACCCTGTAAAAAAAAATTAAAATGTTTATAACTTTAAAAAAACTATCATGATATCTTATAAATAACAATAAAAAAAATTAAAAATCAAAGCAAATATTTACTCTAAGGTATAAATTATTGCATAAACTTATGCAAAATTAATTTTATTAAAATTTTAGTATCCCAAAGGGAAAACTATAAGCCCCTCTAGTCAAAATCCCCCCCCAATACATTCTTCAGTGTATATGGGGGAGACAGTACATACTCTTTGGTCTGAGAATTTTGCACATCTTTCCACTACATTGCGATCTTTAAGGGATTTTGGCATCCCTCAAAAGTGCTTGATTTTTAGCCACCGGCCCATGATCTTTTGTGTCCCGTTCTTGTCTTGTTTCCTCCTTTTTCCTTTCCCATTTACGTGAAGCCCCTCCTGATGCTGGGTTTCAGGTCGTGTGGGGGGGGGAAAACGAGCATCAAAAGGCTGAGCCAACTGCCTTGGCCTTCTGCACTCGCTCTTCCCACTGACCCAACAGCCGGGCACCCAGCAAGAGTTATCTTTTATGTTTTTGAATCATGCAAGCCAATCTTGAACCCCCCTCACTATTGGATGTGATATTTTAACTCTTGATTGCTTGCAAGGCACACGAGATCACAATATATCACAATAGAAGGGTTCAAAAGATCTCTGTCTCTTAACTGCTGAAGGAGGGCATGTAATCTGATGAAGATCTCTGCTCATCTGAAAAGCCACACCATTTTCAGATTTCAAACCCTCTGTATATATTGCCCCGCCCTTGGTACTTAAAAATGTGCTGAAGAAATCTCTCTGCTTCTGCTTCAGATCTCTCCCCTTTCCCTTCCGACCAAATCCAGCTCGATTGATTAGCCCCAAGGGGGGAAGGGGGGAATTTCCCAAAAGCCAAACCTTGTGAATTTAAAATTTAAGTTCTTCCCAAATTCCTATTCTCCTACCATGGGATGGGCTTCCTCAAGGGGGTTAAAAACCAAATCGGGATGAGGAGATCCGGGAACCCTTTTGTAGTCTCGTGTAGTAAATGGGTTCATGTAGTCCCGGGTAATGAAAGAGGGGGTTTTCTCCACTCTCAATACAGGACCCATAGGTGAAACCAAAAGTCCAGTCAGATTCTGAAGCTTCTTTATGACCGAGTAAACATCCGGAGAACAGTGGGAGTTGCGATGAAAAAACTTCAATCCTATCAAGCTTACTACGAAAAAGCGCTGGGTAAACCGTAGAAGCTTGTGGGGTCGCCCCCCCAAGATAAAGGGAAAAGAACCCGCAAAATACTAAGTGCTTTTGTAGCCTTCACTTTTAACTTTTGATGTGAGGCCCCTTAAGTCTTGAGCAAAAAAAGACCCCAAATACTTCCCTTTGGCAAATTTCAGGGGTTTTATCCTAATAGGGGAAGGATGGAACTTTCCTCTTTTTTTTTAAAAGTATAGCCGGGGCTTCTTGGGAGAATTTTAAACCCCAAAATTTGCCCACGTACAACTTGATTTAAGCAGTCTGCATGCATCCTTGCACTCCGTAAGCGTCCCCCTGGCATAAATGTAAGTCTCCACATACGATTACATGAGAACCCTTGGGGAAAAACCTTTACGTTCATTTATCAATGGGAAACAGGGCCACTTAGACACTCCCTTTGGGCCCCTTTCCCGCTGATCTTCCGGTTTGAGAAATGTTTCCTACCCCAAATCTAAAATTCCTGTCGCAAAGGGAAACTTTGTATAGGGTGGAAAGCTCCTCTTCATAGTATGCCATGCTTCCAAGTAGTATCGTAAGCCTTTTCAAGGCAAAGAAAACTGCTATCATGTGACGTCGCTGTGGGGAGGGAATCCCTATGCAGTTTCCATCCCCCACAAGTGCATCTGTGGTCGATCTTAATTTTCTAAAACCATATTGATATGGGGTTTAAAACTTTTTTTTTCTGCAGCCTGTCTCCCCGAAGTTTCCATTTTCTCCTCAGCTTGCAGTGCGCTGGTGGGGAAATTTGGGCTGTAAATTTCCCGGGGTGGAAGCATTTTGCCAGGTGAGCCTATTGATAGGTCTATATTTAGAATGTCCCAGTTTGAATTTTGGGAAAATTTTGAGATGTACGTTTTAGTAAAACTGCATCTACTCTTAGGGCAAGGGCTCCAAGGGCCCCTTTCCTCAGGTTGCACAAAGTGTTTTCCCCCGAGTGAGCTAACCATTGAAAACTCCCAAAGGGAGAAAAGGATGGGCAAATGCCCAAATAATTTTTTTCCATTCATTTATGTTGAGATTAGTGGGGGAAGGGGAGATGGTGCAAAAGTGTAAGGTGTTCTTTCTCACAGTTTCACCTGCAGTGTTGTCGCAGGTAGATGGCCTGGAAAAGGGAAAATCCCGACTCCCTTTTCTGCTACTCCTCCATGAGGTCCCTTGTCAAAGGTCCCATAAAGGGCTTGAACTTGGGAAACCTCTCAGGAAAGGGGTATTCCCCCGGTAGACAAAACAAACTGGGGGACATGAGTATCAGATGTTGCAGTTTTTTCCCATTTTGCATGAATTTCCCCGACGTTCCTTGGATTAGGGGATCCCTTTCTTTATATTTTCTTCATAAGGTGTTTGCAGCACCTGTGGCAAGGTTTTTCCCCCCACCTTTAGGCTGTCCTTTCCATTGGGG
>NW_023659354.1:0-15000 GCF_015228065.2 Penaeus monodon
TTTTTGGGCTTTCCAGATGTTATGAGAAGGGCAACTTTTTGGCGTTTTTTGGCCCCAAATTTGGGCAATTTTTTTTCCTTTTTATCTCCGGTGAATCATCATATGTATTAGTTAAAACAGCTCCAAGATAAGTAAACTTTTTCACATTTCTAAAACTACTCCATTGACGGTAACATACTCATCATCGTTCACTGTCAGTGAAACAAACCACCCTTTTTTGTTGTTTCTCTAATTTTATCTAACAGTTGTTGTAGTTTCAATATACTGCTGGCAATTAAAACTATGTCGTCGGCGTATCTTAGATTTGATATTTTGATCCTCCAACATCAAACAATCCCTTCAAAAATTCTCTAAAGTATCTCTCATAATTGCTTCAGAATATATATTAAAAAGGTGCGGAGACAGAATGCAAGCTTGTCTTTACTCCTTGGTTGACTTTGAACCATTCTGTTAACCTAAGTGGTTCATACAGTTGCTTGTTTTTGGTCATACATGGTTTTTTATTAGCTGGAGACGTGCTTCAGAAACCTCATATCGTTCATGTTATTCCAGAGGAATCGAGATCAACAGTATCAAAACCCTTTCAAATATCAATGAAAACACAGGCATAGATCTTTCTGGTGTTCTCTGTTTTTCTCATGATCAGCTTTAGATTAGAATTGATATTATATATATATATTTATATATATTCTTCTTTTTCCTAGCTTTATCCCATTCCTTATGGGGTCGCCATGATGATTTGGTTCTGGCAGATACTTTTATGGCCGGATGCCCTTCCTGACGCCAACCCTTCCCCACTCAGTCGTGCCCGGGGAGCGGCACCGACATGGGCTGCCGGGCCCACTTAGTTGGCCTGGTAGGCAATCGAGGTGAAGTTCCTTGCCCAAGGGAACAACGCGCTGGCCGGTGACTCGAACCCTCGAACTCAGATTGCCGTCGTGACAGTCTGAGTCCGATGCTCTAACATTGGCTACCGCGGCCATATATATATATGTATATATATATATAATAATATATATATTAGTTTGTGTGTGTGTGTATGTGTGGTGTGTATGTATATATATATTATAAATATAATTTATAATATAAAATTATATATTATAATACATATAAAAAAAGTAGATGGCCCAATGACACTGGTCCTCCTCTCACGTACGTACGTGAGGGTGTAAAACCGGAATAGTTAATGAGAACTGGAAACCCGCAAATTGATTTACGAAACCCAAATGACCGTACCGCAATTTGATTAACGTAACCCAATGACCATAACTGGAGGTAAATAATCATAGTTAATGAGTTTAGCATGCACACCAGATACCTTACGCGTTCATGGCGACCATAGCAGAAAAGTAGGCATAATTAAGTGATTATCATAATCAATGATCGAATTGGAAATCATTAACCGGCTTTATGATATCTAACAGGAGGTCCCTCCCTCCTCTCCAATACAGGCGATTGGACAGAACGCCTCAACTTACGCATCACAAAAGGTTAATGACCAAACGGAAAGTGTTTAAACGTAATCAATGACCATAACCAGAATCATTAGTTAATGATGTCTAACACACACGAGTGATCACCCCTTCTAATGAATAAGGCAATCATAATCCAACCCAATGCCAGGTGTCACAGTGACCCACACCCACCACCCTCTTCCATCCCCTTTCCCACCCGCACCCGTAATATCATTATGTTTAAATTGTACCTGGATCGAGAATTACCTTGTACAGACGAATGATCATCCCTCCTAATTAATCATAATCATAAATGTCCTTAATGATGTCTAATACACACACCTAAATATTTCCTCTCACCCCCCCCTCCCCCTCTCCAAACAACCCCTTCCCTTCCTACCGCCCCTGCCCACATTCCTCCATACCCAAAGTAATAATAGTAAGAAAAAGAAGCAAACAAACAAATCCCCAAGTCCTACTTAAGGAGATAATACAGCCCTGCTTTGAAGTGCGAGTGATCACCCCTCCTAATGAATGATGCAATCATAATCCAAAACCCAATGCCAGGTGTCACTGATGACCACCTCCCTTCATCACCCCTCCTCCCCTCCACACCCGCTCCCGCAATATTTCATCGTTTTTGAACTTGTACCCGGATCGAGAATCGACCCTGTTACAGACGAGTGACCACCCTCCTAATGAATGAAACTGTCATAATCAATAACCCTAACGCCCACGCCCCATCGGGTTTCGGTTCACACAACAGGTCGCTAATGCCCAAATAATTACCGTTCCGTCCTCGTCGTGCCGGGGGATAAGAATACAATTAACCTTAAAAAGGATTATAAACTTCATTGTACAATATATGCTTTATTTTTTCTATTTCCATCACCCCAACACACACACAAAAAATATTCTAAGTGAATACCAAAATGATACATCTACGTCTGCGATTGATTTTCCTCTTCAACCAAATTTTTGGCGACGATTTATTATTGTAGTGTAGGTGGGTTTTCTCCATTTAATATCTTCTTTCTTCCTGGCGTATGTCACTCACTGTTCACTCACCAAACGACTAAACAGGGCTTAAATACCATTGGCGGCAATATTTCCTTGCTGGCAACTATTGAAAATTGTTGGCCGGACGGGAGGTTGGCGGGGTTGGGGGCCCCGGGAGTGGCCTCAATCTTTTAACATGTTTTTAAATAGCGTCTTACATCCCAGCGATATCTTCATAATAAAAATATAGTTTATTGAAAGGATCATGAAATTCTTGTACTTTATTATGACTCTCAAGCTTACACAAACATACGCCCTAAGAGGCGATAACAAATAACAGGCTTGAAATTTTCTGTGTAAATGTAAATGCGATAACCAATATTTCATACCTTTGCACATTTTATTAAATTATAAAAAATAAAAGGTTAATTACCCAATAGATTGAAATGACGCTGGTTTTATTCTATTTGAGAGCATTAATAGGGTTTTCAAGGTATCTACACCAGGCAAAGATGGGTTTCCCTCATATTTACGCCTGAACACCTAAACAACCCCCTTTGTTCCAGAGTAATGATGAAATAATCGAAAAAGATTATAATCAGTATCTTTATTTTTTTTACAAAAGCATAATATAACAAAAGTGCAAACCTAATAAGAATAATTCAAAAGAAAAATTTCTTAATTTCGCAGAACGACTGATAAGCCTGCGACCATCCTCTCATATTTTAACGTGTTATATTAGCCGTTCTTACATCCCAAAGACATCATAATAAAAATATAGTTTATTAAAAGGATCATGAAATTCTTGTACTTTGTTAGACTCTCAAGCTTACAAAACATACGCCCTAAGAGGTGATAACACAAATAACAGGCTGAAAATTTTCTGTGTAAATGTAAATGCGATGATAACCAATATTTCATACCTTTGCACGTTCATACTTATAAAAAATAAAAGGTTAATTACCTAATAGATTTAAATGAAGCTGGTTTTATTCTATTTAGAGAGCATTTAAAAGGGTTTTCAAGGTATCTACAGCAGGTCAAGAGGGTTTCCCCCGTTTTACGCCCTGAACACCTAATTATCTACCAAAATAGCGTCATACTTGCCCATATGTATAAAAAAATTGTTTGAACTTTTAACTGACTTTACAAATGACCCTGTACAGACGAGTGATCCCCCTCATAACCAATAACAAATAACCCCACAAGGGAAAGAACCCAACCGCAGGACGGATAGAAGTCAGGCCAGGTAATGACCAAATTCAAGTGTTGACCCGAGAACAGGTGATCCTTCCTTCCTTCCCTAACCGCCCCTGTCCCACATTCCTCCATACCCCATTACAAAAACCCAAAAATAGCTGGTTTTATTCCATTTAGGAGCATTATAGTGTTTTAAGGTATCTGCGCCCGGGCAAGGTGGGTTTCCCCTCCATTATTTACGCCTGAACACCTGATTATCTACCAACTAGCGTCACCACCTGTCCCAAGTGGGTTTACTCAGTTAATTTTTCTAATTAACCTCAAGGGGACAATGCAGTATTTTTCCTAAAATGTTCCTGCTCATTTTGCGATGTTTTACAATCTAAATGCATCTTAGAAAATAAATTTTGTTTTCCCTAAGGCCCATATGTATAACATATAAGAGAGCGTATCCTTCCATAAGAGGTCGAAATAACAAACATCCCGTTTTAAATGATGATATCAGAAAAGACGAATCAACACGGGAAGGTGGACTAGCTTTTCAGCAATTTACTCCCCCTCCTCGAAATTGTCTATAGTACCTGGTGGGAAAGGGAGCATTCAAAATTCTGATAGAAGCTTATAAATACTAACGACCGCATCGAGTCATTAACATGCTTATATCTTATCAAATTATTCTCTGAAAAATAATGCTTACCTATAGTATTGTTACGCCAACCGCCTCGTCTCTCTGCCCCCAAAACACAAGGCAGGCTAGGCAGACGGCATGCTATCCAACAGGGTCGGTGAACACTGAACAGCTCCAAGAGGCACCGAGCACCACAACGTCCCAGAACACCACAGGGGAAAAACCACGAGGCGAGGTAGGGCACGAATTAAACAACCCGAATACAGTTTCCTTTATTTACACAAGTTATTTCCCGTACCTTTTCTATAGGGACAATCGGGGGAAACCGCATGTCAACTGCACGATAAGTTATAACAGGGCAAACAAAGTTTATAGGCCAGGGGAACACGAGGTCTTTACAGGGAACCCACCCCGGGCTTTAGCTGTCCCCGCTCCTTGCTCAAGAAATAAAAACACAAAAAAAAAAGTAAAACCAATAAAGCAGTAAGCGAATAAAAAACAAAAGCACATACAAAAAACATAAAAAAAAAAAAATAAAGAAATCACCAGATATGTGGTTTTACTCCCGAATAAATATTCGGTAAAATTTCTTCACAACCCTATATATAAATCAAACTCCACAACCCCTTGGCTTTTAGGGGGGCATTCCGGGGATCCGGGACAGTCTAACCCGTCTCACCCCCACCAAAACCCGAATCCCCCTTGGGCCCGCTTTTTTCCGCCCCACATTGCCTTCAGGCGCGAAAACCGACATTCCCTTCTGAGTACTGAAACCGAATTTCCCCTTTTCAAAACGGAAAAACTGACTTTTGTTTTTAGTAGGAAACACGACATTCCATTTTTTATGGAAAAACTAATTCCCCCTTTTTAGTACTGGAAACAGGAAATTTTTTTTTTTCTGAGTACCAAAACATGACTTCCGCTTTCGAGTATGGAAAAAAATTCCGTTTTTTGATACTGGAAACATGACATTCAGCTTTTTGAGTACGGAAAAAATGACATTCCCCTTTTTGAGTATGGAAACACTGACATTCAGCTTTCTGAGTACTGGGAAAAAAAACGAATTCCCCATTTTGAGATTGGAAAAAACTGAATTCCCCTTTCTGGTACTGGGAAAAATGACATTTCAATTTGTAGGGCTAGAAACACTTTGACAAATTTTCCCTTTCTTAGTACTGGAAAAAAGACATTCGCTTTTTCGTAAAGGAAACACTGACATTCCGCTTTTTTTAGTACTGGAAACACTGAATCCCCTTTCACAACACTCAAAAAAACTGACATTATCTTTTTAGTACTGGAAAAACTACATTCCCCTTTTTAGTATGGAAACACTGACATTCCGCTTTTTGAGTCTGGAAACACGACATTCACTTTTTTTTAGTACTAGAAACAGACATTCCATTTCTTAGTACTGGAAAAAATTTAATTCCGTTTCGATACTGGAAACATGACATTTTCCCTTCTTAGTCTGGGGGAAAAACTGAAATTCCCCTTTTAGCATGGAAACACAACATTCCGCTTTTTTGCACGGAAACACTGACATTCCCCTTTCTTAGAATGGAAACACTGATATTTCCCCTTTTTAGATTGGAAAAACGACATTCCGTTTTTTAGCACTGGAAACACTGACATTCCGCTTTCTTAGCTGGAAACCTGACATTTTCCTTTTTTTTTTTTTTTTTTTGTTTTTTTGAGTTTTTTTTTTTTTTTTTTTGATACTGGAAACACGACATTTTTGCTTTTTGAGTACTGGAAACACGAAAACCGCTTCTGAGTAATGGAAACACACATTCGCTTTCGAGTAAAGGAACACTGAAATTTCCCTTTTGAGAAAGAAAAAAAGAATTGTTTTGAGATAAAACAGAAATTTTTTAATGGGAAAAAGAATTTGTTTCAGACAGGGGGAAAACGACATTCCGCTTTTTTGAGTAATAGAAACACTGCATTTTCCTTTTGAGACTGGGAAAACTGAATTTTCCGAGCATGGAAAAAGAAATTTTTTAATATGAAACATGACATCCCCTTTTGAGTACTGGAAACACAACATTCCCTTTTTTTGAGTAGGAAAATGGCATTCCCCTTTTTTGAGACAGAAACACGACATTCCCCCTTTTGAGTACTGGAAACACTGAATTCCCCTTTGACACGGGAAACCCGACATCCCCTTTTTTAGTCTGAAACACTGACATTCCCCTTTCTATACTGGAAAAACTGACATCCCCCTTTTAGAAAATGGAAAAAACTGACATTCCTTTCGAGTATTGGGGGAAAAAGACATTCCCCTTTTTATATTTCTGAAAAACTGACATTCCCCTTTCTGAACTTTTTGGGAAAAACTAAAATTTGGGTTTTTTGGGACGGAAACACTACATTCCTTTTCAGAAAAATGGAAAAGACATTCCGCTTTCTGAGAACTGGAAAAAACTGACATTCCGCTTTTTCTGAGTATTGGAAACACAAAATTTCCCGCTTTTATTACTGAAAAAAAAAATTCCGCTTTTTGAAAAATGGAAACATAATTTCCCCTTTTAGACGGGGGCACTGAAAACCGTTCCTTGCACTGGGAAAAAACTTGGGCCAGTTGGGAAACCGAATTCCGCCTTTAGACTGGAAACATGACATTCGCTTCAGTATGGGAAAAACAAATTCTTTTCTTAACTTTTTTAAAACGATTCCCTTTCTGAAATGGAACATTTACACCGCTTCTAGAAAGGAAACATGACTTTTTTTTCTTTTAGATGGAAAAAAACTGATAAATTCCCTTTTATACTGGAAAAAAGACATTCCGTTTCGAAAATGGAAACAAAGACATTCCGCTTTTAGTACTGGGGGAAAACTGAATTTGTTTTAGTCTGGAAAAACTGACTTCCCTTTTGAGTAGGAAACATGACACCGCTTTTGAGAAAAGGAAACACTGACATTCGTTTTTTGAGTACGGGGATTGAAGTTTTGGGGAAGGAAAAAAATGAATTTGCTTTTTTTAATACTGGGGGAAAAAGAATTCCCCTTTTTAGTAATGAACACTGAATTTCCTTTTTTTAGTATGGAAAAAAATGACATTTTTTTTTGATTGGAAACACTACATTTCCCCTTCTGAGTACTGAAAAAAAAAGACATCCCTTTTTGATAAGGAAACATGACATTTCCCCTTTTTGAGTATGGAACACGTATTCCCCTTTCTGAGACTGGAAAAAATGACATTTGCTTTCGATACTGGGGAAAAACGACATTCTTTTTGAGTACGGGAACATGACATTCCCTTTTCTAGTACGGAAACACTGACATCCCCCTTTCTGAACTGGAAAAAAACTGACATTCCCCTTTTGGTATTTAAACACGACATTCCCTTCTTTGGAAGGAAAAAACGACTTCCGCTTTTTTGAACCGGGGAAAAACTGAATTCCCCTTTCTGGTACTGGAAACACGACATTCCCTTTTCAGAAACCTGGAAAAAAAATGCATTGGGTTCTGGTACGGAAAACATAATTCCTTTTTTTACTTTAAACATTGAATTCCCCTTTTTAGATGAAAACGACATTCCGCCTTCTAAAATGGAAACACTGAAATTCCGCCTTTTTTTTACTGGAAACACGCATTCCCCTTTCTGAACATGGAAACACGACATTTTCGCTTTTGAGTACTGGAAAAAATGACATTCCGCTTTCAGAACACTTGGAAAACGCATTCCGCTTTCTGGTCTGGAAAACGCATTCCGCTTTTAGCACTAAACATGAATTCCGCTTTTTTTTACTGGAAAAAACGAATTCCCCTTTTAGTATGGAAACACGATTTCGTTCTAGTACGGAAACACTGACATTCCGCTTCTTAAATGGAAAAAACTGACACCCCTTTCTTAGTACTGGAAAACGACATTCCGCTTTCAGTCGAAAAGATTTCGCTTTCTGAGTTTGGGAAACAAATTCCCCTTTCTTACACTGGAAACACTGACATTGCTTTTTAGTACTGAAAAAAATGAATTCCCTTTTTAGTATGGAAACATGAACCGTTTTAGAAATGGAAACACTGACATTTTGCTTTTGGGCTGGAAACAGAATTCCCCTTTTTTAATACTGGGAAAAACCCGAATTGCTTTTTAAAAAAGGAAAACCTGAATTGCTTTTGAGTAAATGGAAACACTGAATTTCCCCTTCCAAAAACTGGAAACATGACATTGCTTTTTTTTTGGTATTTGAAACACGACTTCCCCTTTCTGGTTTCTGGAAAAAGACACCGCTTCTGAGACGGAACACGAATTCCCCTTTTGAGTACTGGAAACAGACATTCCCTTTTCTAATAGGGGGCTGACATTCGCTTTTTTGAAAGGGGAAAAAGACATTCCGCTTTTGGTACGGAAACAGACATTCCCTTTTTGGGGAAGGGAAACACTGAATTCGCTTTTGGTTCTGGGAAAAACTGACATCCGCTTTTTGAGTACCCAAAAAAAAAAATGATTCCCTTCTGAGTACTAAAAAATGACATTCCCTTTCTGATAAGGGGAAAATGACATTCCGTTTCTTTATACTGAAAAAATTTAATTCGCTTTCTGAGATGGAAACATGACATTCCCCTTTTTGAGTATGGAACGACATTTTCCCCTTTTTGGAGTACTGAAACAGACATTCCTTTTTTTTATGGGGAAAAACTGGATCCACTTTCGAGTACGGAACATGGGCTCCCTTCTGATACAGAAACACCCATTCTTTTCCCAGTAGGAAAAACGACATTCCCCTTTCTAGAAATGAAACATGAAATTCGCTTTCTGAGAAATGGAAACATGACATTCCCCCTTCTGAGTACGGAAAAATGAATTCCCTTTGAGTACGAAACACGCATTTCTTTCTTTTATGGAAACACTGCATCCCTTCGAGTACTGGAAAAACTTACATTCCGTTTGAGTACTGGAACAGACATTCCCTTTCAGACTGGAAAATACTTTCCCCTTCTGAGAGAAAACTGAATTCCCCTTTCAAAACGGAAACATGCTTCTTTTTTTAATAAGGAAAAACTGAAATCCCCTTTTTTAGTACTGGAAAAAACCGACATTCGCTTTTAGTACTGGAAAATGACATTCCGCTTTTTGAGTACTGGAAAAATAATTCCCCCTTTCTGAGTACGAAACCTGACATTCCCTTTCTGAACTGAAAACCGACATTTCTTTCCTGCTGGAAAACTGAATCCGCTTTCTAAAGGAAACACGCATCGTTTAGTACTGAAAACAATGTCCCCTTTCTAGTACGGGAAAAACTGAATTCCTTTTAGTAGGGGAAACATGAATTCGCTTTTTAGTACTGGAAAATGAATTCCCTTTTAGAACGGGGAAAACTGAATCCGCTTTCTGAGTATGGGAAAAAGACCTTTCCCTTCCCGGGTACTGGGAAACCCTTTTTACACCGCATTTGAGAAAGGAAAAAAAAAAGAATTCGCTTTTGGTACTGGAAACATGATATTTCCCTTTTTTAGACTGGAAAAAAGACATTCCGCTTTCGAAACGGGGAAAAACTACATTTCCCTTTGAGTACTGGGAAAACTAAATTCCCCCTTTTGAGTGGAAAAAATGAATTTCCCCTTTTGATATTTGGGGAAAATGACACCCTTTTTTGAGAAATGGAAACCTAATTCGCTTTCGAGTACTGAACACTGAATTCCCCTTTTAGTCTGGGAAAAAATGAATTTCCCTTTCGAACGGAAAAAATGAATCCCCTTTGAGAATTTGGAAAAAAAACATCGCTTTTGAGTTGGAAACACGGGCATTCCGCTTTTTTATATGGGAAACATGACATTTCCCCTTTTGAGTACGGAAACCTGACATTCGCTTTTGATACCGAAAAAAGATTCCCTTTCTAGTACGAAACACGGGGCATTTCTTTCTGAGTCGGAAAAAGAATTCCCCTTTTTTGAGGAAAACACGACATTCGCTTTTGAGTACGGAAACACTGACATTCCCCTTTTGAGTACTGGGAAAAACTGGAATTCCTTTTTGAGTATGGGAAAAATGAATTCGCTTCTTGAGTACGAAACACCGAATTTCCTTCCTAGTATGGGAAAAACGACATTACTTTTACTGGAACACTGACATTCCCCTTCTAGTACTGGGAAAAACGACATTTCTTTCTTAGTACTGGAAACACTGCATCGCTTTTTGAGAATGGAAACACTGACTCCTTTTTGAGAAATGGAAAAACTGAATTCCCCTTTTTGAGTACTGGGAAAAAGAATTCCCCCTTTGGTACTGGAAAAAAAGACATTTTCCTTTTGGTCTTTGGGAACACTGACATTCCGCTTTTTGGTCTGGAAAAAAAGACATTTTCCCCTGGGACTGGGAAAAACGACATTCCCTTTTGAGAATGGAAAAATGCATTTTCCCCTTTTGAGATGGGAAAACCCGACTTTCCCCTTTCGGTACTGGAAAAAAGTTTTCCCCTTTTAGTATGGAAACTGAAATTCGCTTTTTTATATGGAAACATGAATTCCCCTTTTAGTACTGGAAATGACATTCCCCTTTTTTAGCTGGAAAACGACATTCCCCCTTCTGGACTGGAAAATGCATTCGCTTTTAGACGGAAAACGACATTTCCCCTTCTTAGAAGGAAAAAACCCGTTTTTTTCGCCCTCTTGACTGGAAACACGAAAATCGCTTAAGGAAAAAAACCCCTTTTTTTTTTTTTTTTTTTTTTTTTTCTCTTTTTTTAAGGTTTTTTGTTTTTTTTATCTTTTTTTTTTGGAAACACTGCATTCGCTTCTAAAACTGAACACTGACATTCCGCTTTAAACTGGAAACACGACATTTTGCTTTTAGACTAGAAACAGCATTTGCTCTCTTAGCACTGGAAACACTGACATTTCCCCTTCTAAAATTTAAACATGACATCCGCTTTTGAATGGAAACACGACATTTCCCCCTTTTTGCCTGGAAACATGCATCCTTCTTAACACTGGAAACACCCACATTTGTTTTTTGATGGAAACCGAAATTGCTTCTTAGCACGGAAACATGAACCCTTCCCCCCTCAAGCCTTTGGAAAAATGAAACCCTCTCCCCTTTGCACTGGAAAAAACTGACATCGTTCTTCAGGAAACAGACATTACTTTCTTAGCACTGGAAACACGACTTCCCCCTTTTTTTAAGGAAACCTGACATTCCGCTTCCCAAAATGGAAACAGAATTTCCACTGAACATTGCTCTTTTTTTTTCCCTGGAAACCAAACCGCTTCTACACTGGAAAAAAAGAATTCCCTTTTAGCACGGAAAAACGACATTCCCCCTCTTAAAAAAATGGAAAAAAACTGAATTAGTTTTTTTAGCCCTGGAAACACACATTCCCTTTTTAAAATGGAAACATGAATTCCGCCCTTACAAGGAAACACGACATTCGTCTTTTGACTGGGAAAAACTGACATTCCCCTTCTTTGCATGGAAACCCTGCCCCTTAGGCTCTCTTAGCATGGAAAAAACTGAATTTCCCTTTCTTGCAAGGAAACACTGACATTTTGCTTCTTAGACTGAAAAAAGACATTTGCTCCTTTTGCACTGGAAAAAATACATTCCGCTTTTTAGCAAATGGAAAAACTGAATTTCCCCTCCTGCACTGGAAAAACTGACATTCGCTCCATGCACTGGAAAACATGACATTCCGTTTTTTAGCATTTGGAAAAACTGACAAAATTTCCCCTTCTTTTTGCAAAAAAGGAAAACCCCCCTGACCTGGGAAAAAAAAATTCCCTTTTAGCATGGAAAACACAAACCCCTTGAAAAAATTTCCCTCTCTTTGCCGAAAAAACCCTTGAGGGAAAACCACATTTCGCTTTTCTTTGACGGAAACACTGACATTCGCTTTAGCATGGAAACATCTTCCCTTTTTTCATTCAGAATTTTCCCCCTTTAACGGAAAAACGAATTCCCTTCTAGCATGGAAAATGGGAATTGGAGGGGAAAAAACGACATTTGTTTTTCTGGCCTTTGCTTCTTTGAAGGAAAAACCCGACTTGCTCCTGAAAAACACCACCGCTTTTAAACGGAAACATGACATTTTGCTTTTTAGCGGAAAAAAACGCATTCCCTTCTAGCATGGAAACACTGACTCCCCCTCCCCACACTGGAAAAAATGACTTCCCTTCTTAGCATGGAAACCTGCATTCCCCTTCTTTGCCGGAAACATGACATTCCCCTTTTTAGCCTGGAAACACTACTTCCGCTTTTTATACGGAAACATGAATTCGCTTTTTCACTGGAAAACTGACATTCCCCTTTTGCATTGGAAAAATGACATTCCGCTTTTTAAAAATTTTAACCCCAAAAGGAAAAATGAATTCCCTCTTTTGCATGGAAAAACTGCTTCCGCTTTTCTGCACTGGAAAAAACGACATTCGCCTTTTTTTTTTTTTACCCCTGGAAAACACGACATTTCCCCTTTTTAACTGAAACACAAAATTTCCCCCTTTCTTAAACGGAAAAACGACATTCCCCTTTTAGCATGGAAAAACCACCTACTGAAAACGCTTTTCTTAGTGGAAAAAAACTTTACATTCGTTCTTTTGCACTAAAATGCATTGCTCCTGCCTGGAAAAAAACTGACTTTCGCTTCTTAGATGGGCCAAATTGTCTGAGGAAACACTGAAAATTCGCTCTTTTCCCCGGGGAAAAAACTGACAGCCTTTCCGGCCCGCTTTCTTTAGCACGGAAACACTGACATTCCGTTTTTTTACCCGGAAACAGAATTCCCCTTTGAGGAAACCTGCCCTTTCTAGAAGGAAAAAAGACATTCCGCTTTTTTAGCATTTGGAAACATGCATTCGTTTTTTAGACTGGAAACACTGCATTTCCCCTTTTTTAGACGGGGAAAAACGACATTCCGCTTCTTTTTCATGGAAACACTGTTCTTTCCGGCCTCATTCCTTCATAGCACGGAAACATGACATTCCCCCTTCTTTGCATGGAACACACCCCTTTAAAAAAATTACACTTTCTTAATGGGGGAACACTGACATTCGCTTTTTAGCACTGGGAAACACTGACATTCCGTTTTTTAGCCGGAAAAACGCATTCGCTTTCTTAGCACGGAAACATGACATTCCCTTTTTTTTAATGGAAAAAAACTGAACCCCCTTTCGGGAAACAAAATCCTTGCATGGGGGAAAAATGACATTTTGCTTTTTTTAGCAGGAAACATGACCCCCATTTAAAAGGCCCACTTCCCCCTTTAGCATGGAAAACTGACATTCGCTTCTTTGCCGGAAAACACTGCCAAGGAAAAAACCCATTCCTTTTTAAACTGTAAAGCAAATGGAAAACTGGGCATTCCCCTTCTTTGCATGAAACAGACATTTTCTTAAACACTGGGAAAAATGACATTTTCTTCAAACTGGAAACACGACATTCGCTTTTTAGCACTGGAAACACTGCTTCCGCTTTTTGACGGGAACCCCTGAATTTTCCCTTTTTTTAGCCTGGAAACACTAAATTCGCTTTTACACGGAAACACTGACATTCCGTTTCTTTTCAGAAACAATGAAAACCGCTTTTTTACAAGGAAAACGAATTCGCTTTCTGCATTTGGAAAAAACTGACATTCCGTTTTAGAAGGGAAAAACGAATTAATTCTTTGACGGAAACACTGACATTCCGCTTTTTAGCAGGAAACATGCTTCCCCTCTCTTACAGGAAACACTGACTTCCTCTTAGATGGAAACACTTAATTCCCCTTTACATGGAAAAACTGACTTCCGTTCTTTCTTAGCACGGAAACACGACATTGCTTTTTAGCACGGGGAAAAACGACTTTTGCTTTCTTAAAATGGAAACACGACATTCGTTTTTAGACTGGAAACACTGACATTTTCTTAGCACTGGAAAAAACGACATTTTGCTTTTAAAGGAAACACGAATTCCCTCTTTCATGGAAAACGACTTCCCCTTTCTTAGTTTGGAAAAATACATTTCGTTCTTAGCCTGGGAAAAATGACATTCGCTTTTTGCATGGGAAAAACGACATTTGCCCTTTCAGGAAACACTGAATTCGCTTTTTACATGGAAAAGAATTCGCTTCTTAGCATGGGGAAACACTGACATTCCCCCCTTAGCACTGGGAAAAATGACATTCCCCCTTTTTAGACGGAAACATGAAATTCCCCCCTTTTTACACTGGAAACAGAAAACGCTTCTTTCACGGAAAAATGACATTCCGCTTTACTGGAAACATAAATTGCCTTCTAAAAGAAACACTGAATTCCCCCTTTTTAACTGGAAAAAATAATTCCCCTTCTTTGCCGGAAAAGACATTTTGCTTTAGCATGGAAACAGAATCCGTTCTGAAAAGGAAAAAATGAATTCCCCTTTAATGGAAAAAACGACATTCCGCTTTTTAGCCGGAAAAACTGAATTCCCCTCTTAGCATGGGAAACTAATTCGCCCTTTTAGATGGAAAAAACTGACTTTCCCCTTCCCAACTGGAAAAAACGACATTCCGCCTTTTTGAACTGGGAAAAACTGACATTTCCCCCCTTTTTTCCGGAAAAAAACTTCGCCCCTTAGGGGGGGGAAACCTAATCCGCTTTCTTAGCCTGGAAAAATGACATTTTCGCTTCCTAAATTTTGGAAAACACTGACTTCCGCGTTTAAATTGGAAACATGGAAAAATTCCCCTTTTTATACTGGAAACACTAATTCGCCCTTCTTACACTGGGGAAAAATGACATTGCTTTTAGCATTTGGGAAAAATGACA
>NW_023659354.1:20000-21519 GCF_015228065.2 Penaeus monodon
CATACAACCAAGCCGAACAATCTTAAGGTGAAATGCCACAGCTCTTGCCTTTCTCCTGCAGCTTCACAGAGAGGAAACGAGATCCTCCCCTCGACCAGATGGTACTCAGACGCCACAGGCTATGAGCCACTGGTACTCTCTGAAAACAATCAGTAAAGGTACCGAAATCCTTTCTTCACAGAATCAGACTAGGTTATCAATGCGCAGGGCAGATTATACAAACAGTTGAATGTGCAGACAGGTTTTGCATGCATTGTGGCGAGCCGAACGCCACCCTGGTATATTACTTACAGAATTGTGAACACACACAATTTCTGAGACAAGGACCCCCCGCAACAGCCGCCGGGCTGGTAAAGAGATTATGCAGCATACTTACATACTTGCAGGTAAGCATCGAGTGTCAGAGAACAAAACGAGATAGCCATAAATAACTGACACAGGCCGGGCTCTATATATGGGAGGCCCGGGCGAAGCTAGATCTTCGCTAAACTCAATCAGTCAATTTGTGCTTTCAATTTTGTTTAAACACATTTACTGTGGCTTTTATTCATGCTAGTATTTATAACAGTTATCTTTATATAGTTACATATCATATTTCCCATTAATGGTCCAACAGCTAGGCATACGAGTCAGGAATCATGCTTTCACTTTTTTTTCACATTTGACATCCTTTGTTTTAGCTGAATATGTATCAAGAAGTATCCACTAGGCTTCAGTTGATCTTGAAAGTTCATATGGCAGAATTCATTCTGAAAAATATTCCTTGACATTCTACATTAGCTGTGTTTGTAAACAATGTAGCGTCGTCTGCTAGGCAAACCACCTCTCGTGACCGTGGCTCTTGTGCGCCACACAAAATACAGTGTCGTGTTACAGGCCATTCCGTTGTTGAAATCGTGCCCTTCGAAGCGCTACGAAGTGTCCAACGGAACGCATGGCAGGTGAACAGAAGCGAAGGTGTGTGTGTGTGTGTGTGTGTGTGTGTGTGTGTGGTGTTGGTGTGTGTGCGTGCGTGCGTGCGTTCTTTTCTAGCATCCTCAAACCCCTAACATTTTAACATCAGAGTTTGTACTGACATGCAAAGTTAAAAATAAATAAAATCTTAGCGGTAGGAGAAAAGCCGCTGAAATTAGGCAGTAGCTTTTTATGTTAATCTTTTTTTTTTTTTTTTGCATGTCAGTACAATCTCTGATATAAAATGTTAGGGGTTTGAGGATGCTACAAAAGCACGCACACACACACACACACACACATACATGTGTATATATATATATATATATATATATATATATATATATACATATATATATATATATGTAAATTTATGTAAAATATATATTTATATGTAGCGTGTGCACATTATCCTAATATCGCCGCACTTTCACACATTCTTATTCATATTTCCCCATTCTTGCCTCGAGTCGTAATCATAGATATGAATTATTCCTCTTCCATTCGCGCTCCATCACGCAAAGCCCTCACCATTAATACAACCAGAATTAATGTTTTTGCAATTATG
>NW_023659356.1:0-21517 GCF_015228065.2 Penaeus monodon
ATTAAACTTTTATATTATATATAAAAATTCCTCTATTAATCATATCGTTATCAGATTTCATCATTAATTATCGTTATCATCATTTATCATCATTATCATTATTACGTATATTATGTATAATTAATATATTTTGAAATTTTTATCATTATATTAATTATAGGATTATAATAAAATATAATCTTATAACAATATAATAACCACTAGCAATTTTTATTATATACTATAACTATTATACGATTTTATAATATATTAATAGATTTTTAATTTATTATAATGTAATGTAATATATATAATAATTATTTTGCAATATACTAAACAGTAAAAAAATAATAATAATGATAATAATAACAATAATAATGCTAATAAAATATTATAACCATGCATTATTATATTATACTTTTATCATATTATTATTATTATTATTACAGATTAATAGATTTTTTGGCAATTTTCTAATAATTAAGATAAAGTAATAATAATATTATAGATATATAATAAAACTATAATTAATAATAATAATAATATAGATATAATGATGATAATATATATAATTTTTAATAATATTCAATGTTATCAAATTCTCTTTTTTCTCACTTTTATCATCATTATTGTTGATATACAATTCTGGAATTATATCATTATCCCTAATAATTCCGAAATCACCAAGAAATGCAAAAAACGTCATTTTGAGTATACTCTAAAGCTATTTTCGCTAGATTTTGCCGCTTTTTCGACTTTTGGGAAGTTTTCTATAACATTTTTATATTATAATAGGACAAATACTTTATTATCATCATCGTTATTCATATTTCATCATATTATCGTTATCATCACTCATTATCATCATTATCATATATCATCATCATTATCATCATTATTGCAATTATTATCACATTATTGCATAATTTATCATTATATCTGCAATTTTGGAGTTATAGTATATTTTTGCAATATCTAATAACACAACAATAATAATAGGAATAACAATAATAATAAATAATAACATTTTATAATAATAATTTAATATATTATCTTAATTATATCGTTATTACTGTAATTATTATGTTATAATAATTATTTTGCAATTATACTCACCAGTACAAAAATAATAATTAATAATAACAATAATATGCTAATAACAATATTATACCACTAGCAATTATTATTATACTTATACTTATTATTATTCAATTATTAAGAATAATAGATTTTTGGCAATTATACTAAAATTAAGATAATGTAATATAATTTTGAATTAGAATAATTATAATAATAATAATAATATAATAAAAATAATATATAATAATCATAATATTAATATATTATCAAATGTTATCAAAATTCTCTTATTCTCACTTTATCATCATTATTGTTATATTATACATATCTGGTAATTTTATCATTTTACCCTAATAATTGCGAAATCACCAAGAAATCGAAAAACGTCTTTGGAGTATCACTCTCAAAAGGCTATATTTCGCTAGATTTTGCGCTTTTTACGACTTTTGGGAATGTTTTTCTTATCCTTTTTATATTATATATGGACACAATTCCTCTTATTATCAATCATCTTATCAATTATATCATATTATCGTTATAATCACATTACATCATTATCATCATTATCATCATCATATCATCATTATTGCAATTATTCATCATTATTGCAATGTTATCATTATTATTGCAATATTGGAGTTATAGTATTTATTTTGCAATAATACTAATAACCACAACAATAATAATAGAATAACAATAATAATAAACAATAATAACGGATTTTATAATAATTAATTTATATGCATTATCCTGAAAGTAGTATCGTTATACTGTAATTATTACTGGTATAATATGATTTTTGCAATTATAATACCAGTCAAAATAATAAATAATGATCAATAATAACAATAAATAATGCTAAAATCAAATATTATAAACCACTAGCATTATTATTATTATATTATACTAAAATTATTATTATTGTTATATTACAGATATATATATTTTTGGCAATTATAATAATAATTAAAGATAATCGTATAATAATAATAATAATAATAATAATAATAATAAAATAATAAATAATAATAAATGATAATAATAATAATAATAATTTTAATAATATTCAAAATGTTATCAAAATTCTCTATTCTCACTTTTATCACATTATTGTTATGATTATACAAATTTGGTAATTATTATCATTATGAACCTAATAATTGCCGAAATCACCAAAGGGAATCGAAAAAACGTCATTTTGGAGTATACTCTTCAACAAGGCTATATTTCGCTAGATTTTTGCCCCGCCCTCCCTTTTTCGACCTTTTGGAATGTTTTTCTTAACCTGTTTTATATTGATATGGACACATTCCTCTTATTATGCATCATAGTTTATCAGGATTATCATCAGTAGTACGTTAGCGTCCATCATTACATCATTATCATCATTATCATCATCATTATCATCATTATTGCAATTATTATCAATCAATTATTGCAAAATTGTTAGTCAGTATTATTGCAATATTGGAGGTTATGAGTATATATTTTGGC
The DNA here is from genome assembly GCF_015228065.2 of Penaeus monodon. Classification (NCBI taxonomy): domain Eukaryota; kingdom Metazoa; phylum Arthropoda; class Malacostraca; order Decapoda; family Penaeidae; genus Penaeus; species Penaeus monodon. The sequence continues at coordinate 2,554 of NW_023659356.1, forward strand.
AATAATACTAATAACCACAACATAATAATAGTAATAACAATCATAAAAACAATATAAAACGTTTTATAATAATTATTTATATCATTTATCTTAATTAGTATCTTTATTACTGTAATATTACTGTTATAATAATTATTTTTGCAAAAAATTTGGTTTTAATTTTTTTTAATACAGTACAAATAATAATTACTGAGAATATAAACAAAATAATGCTAATAACAATATTATAAACCACTAGCATATTATTATTAGTACTTATCCTTAGTATTATTATTGTTATTATTACAGATTAATAGATTTTTGGCCAATTATACAATAATTTTAAGATAATAGAATAATAATAATAATAAGAATAATAATAATAAATAATGAATAATAAATAATAAATAATAAATAATAAATAATAATAATAATATTTAATAATATTCCCCAATGTTTATTCAAAAATTCTCTTTATTCTCACTTTTTATCATCATTATTGTTAGGATTAATACAATTCTGGTAATTATTATCATTATTACCCTAAATGCCGAAATCACCAAAGAAAGCGAAAAAACGTCATTTGGAGTATACTCCAAAAGGCGATATTTTGCTAGATTGCCGCTTTTTCGATTTTGGATGTTTTTCTTCTACACTTGTTTATATTATATAGGACACAATTCCTCTTATTATATCATCGTATCATGATATCTCATTATATCGTTATCATCATCATTATCATCATTATCATCAGTATCATCATCATATCACATTATTGCAACATTATCATCATTATTGCAATTGTTATTCATTATTATGCATTATTGGAGTATAGTATATATTTTGCAATAATAATAATAAACACAATACAATAAATATAGTAATAACAATAATAATACAATAATAACGATCTTATAAATAATTATTTATATCCATTTATCGTATTAGTATCGTTAATACTGTAATTATTACTGTCTATACATAATTATTTTTGCCAATTATATACCAGTACAAATAAATAATGATAATAAATAACAAAAAATAATGCTAATAACAATTTATAAACCACTAGCAGATTATTATTATACTTATACTTATTATTATTATTGTTATTATTAAAGATATAATAGATTTTGGCAATTATACTAATAATTAAGATAATAGTAATAATTAATAATAAATAATATTAATAATAAGAATAATTAATAATAATAATAATAAAAATAAGATAATAATTAATAATAATTCAATTTAATAATATTCAAATGTTATCAAAAATTTCCTTTATTCTCACTGTTATCATAATTATTGTTATGATTAATAAAAGTCTGGTAATTATTATCAGTTATTACCTAATAATTGCCGAAACACAAAGAAATCGAAAAAACGTCATTTTTGATTATACTCTCAAAAGGCTATATTTCGCTAGATTTTTGCCGCTTTTCGACTTTTGGAATGTTTTTTTTATCCTTTTTATAATTAGATATGGACACAATACTATTATTATCAGCATCGTTATCATGATTATCATCATTATTATCGTTTATCATTCATATTATCATCCATTATCATCATATTCATCATCATTATCATCATTATTGCAATTATTATCATCATTATTGCATTTTTCATTATTAATGCAATTAATGGAGATATAGTATAAATTTTTGAAATAAAACTAAAAACAACAAAAAAAATAAAAGTAATAACAATAATAATAACAAAAATAAGATTTTTTTAATAATTTTTTATATTATCTTAATTAGTTTGTTATTTCTGTAATTTTTACTGTTATATAATTATTTTTGCAATTTTACTACCATACAAATAAAATAATGATAAAAATAACAATAATAATACTAATAAAAATATTTAACCCCCTAGCATTTTATTTTTATCTTATAATTATTTTATTTTGTTTTTATTACAATATAATGATTTTTGGCAATGTACTAATAATTAAATAATAGTAAAAATAAAATAATAATAATAATATATAATAATAAAAATAATAATAATAATAATAATAAAAATAATAAAATAATAAAATAATTATAATTTTTTTTATAATTCAAAGTTACAAAAAATTTTCTTTTTTTTCACTTTTATCATCTTATTTTTATGATTAAAAATTCTGGTAATATTATCATTATTACCCTAATAATTGCCAAAACACCAAAAATCGAAAAAACGTCATTTTGGAGTATACTCTCAAAAAAGGGTATATTTTGCCCAGATTTTGCCGCTTTTTTGCTTTTGGGAAAGTTTTTTTTTTACCTTTTTTTTATTATTATGGAACAAATTCCTCTTTTATCATCATCGGGTTATCAAATTTCATAATTATTATCTTTTCACATCATTTTCATCATTATCATCATTTACTCATTACATCATTATTGCAAATTTAATCATCATTATTTCAAATTTTCATTATATTGAAATTATGGGGTTATATATTATTTTTGCAAAATACTAAAAACCCCCAAAAAATAAAAATAGTAATAAAAATAAAAGTAAAAATAATAACGATTTTATAATATTATTTAATCATATCTTAATTAGATCGTTTTATGTATTATTACTGTTAAATAATTTTTTTGCAATTTTTACTACCCAAAAAAAATAATAAAGATAAAATAACAAAAAATACTAATAAAAATATTTTTAACCACTACATTATTATTATTATACTTATATTTTATTATATTGTTATTTTTACGATATAACAGATTTTTTTTTGGCAAAGAACTAATAAAATTAAGATAAAATTAAAAAAAAATAAATAATAATAATAATATAAAAATAATAAAATAATAATAATAAAATAATAATATAATAAATAATAATAATAAAATAATAAAAATTTTAATAAAATTCAAAGTTATCAAAATTCCTTTTCTCACTTTTTATCATTATTGTTTGATTAAAACAAATTTTGGTAATTATTTTCTTTTTACCCTAATAATTGCCGAAATCCCAAAAAATCGAAAAAAATTTATTTTGGAGTATACTCCAAAAGGGTATATTTCCTGATTTTGCCCCCTTTTTCGACTTTTGGGAATGTTTTTCTTATACCTTTTTTATATTATATATGGACACAATTCCTCTTATTATCATCATCGTTTTCATGATTATCATCATTATTATCGTTATCATCATCATTATCATCATTATCATCATTATCATCATCATTATCATCATTATTGCAATTATTATCATCATTATTGGCAATTGTTATCATTATTATTGCAATTATTGGAGTTATACTATATATTTTTGCAATAATACTAATAACCACAACAATAATAATAGTAATATCAATAATAATAACAATAATACGAATTTATAATAATTATTTATATCATTATCTTAATTAGTATCGTTATTACTGTAATTATTACCGTTATAATAATTATTTTTCAATTATACTACCAGTACAAATAATAATATGATAATAATAACAATAATAATACTAATAACAATATTATAACCATTAGCATTATTATTATTATACTTATACTTATTATTATTATTGTTATTATTACAGATATAATAGATTTTTGGCAATGATACTAATAATTAAGATAATATATAATTAAATAATATATAATAATAATAATAAAATAATATAATAATAATAATAATATAATAAATAATATATTAATAATATTCAAATGTTATCAAAATTCTCTTTATTCTCACTTTTATCATCATTATTGTTATGATTAATACAATTCTGGTAATTATTATATTATTACCCTAATAATTGCCGAAATCACCAAAGAAATCGAAAAAACGTCATTTTGGAGTATACTCTTAAAAGGCTATATTTCGCTAGATTTTGCCGCTTTTTCGACTTTTGGGAATGTTTTTCTTATACCTTTTTTATCTTATATATGGACACAATTCCTCTTATGATCATCATCGTTATCATAATTATCATCATTATTATCGTTATCATCATCATTATCATCATTATCATCATCATTATCATCATTACTGCAATTATTATCATCATTATTACAATTGTTATAATTATTATTGCAATTATTGGAGTTATAGTATATATTTTTGCAATAATACTAATAACCACAACAATAATAATAGTAAAAACATAATAAAAACATAATAGCGATTTATAAAATTATTTATATCATTATCTTAATTAGTATCGTATTACTGTAATTATTACTGTTATAATAATTATTTTTGCAATTATACTACCAGTACAAATAATAAATGATAATAATAACATAATAACTAATAACAATAATACCATAGAATCGATTATTACGTCATTTATTATTATCTCTCATAAGGATAAAATTTTTGGCAATGATGCTAATAATTAAGATTATGAATTTAATATATACCTTTTTAATAATTATAAAATACAATTCCTATATAATCATCGTTATAATGATTATCATCATTAATTATCTTAATATAATTTATATATTTCATCAATTATCATCATCATTATCTATTTTCAATTATCATCATCATTTATGATTAATACATTTTAATAATTATATGGAGTTATTTAATAATTTTCCAAATCACAACTAAAACCACAACAATATTATGGATATATCTCAAAGGATATATTCGATATTTATAAGTCGTTTTTATCTTATCTTATGGGAATGTTTTCTTTACTTTTTTACTGTTATAATGAAATTCTTTTTGCATATCTTATCAGATTATACATATAATATATATCATATAATAACAATATAATCATCATAACATATTATACACTATTATAATTTTATCTTATATTAATTTATATTATTATTGCAATTTTGAGCTATAGTATTTTTTTGGCAATAATACTAAAATTAATCAAAATAATAATATAATAAAATAATAATAAAATAATATAATTAATAATAATTATATAATATTTAATTAATATTTAATATAATATATAATTTAATAAATTCAATTGTTTCAAATTCCTTATTCTACATTTTATATCAATTATTATAATTAAAATATAATATTAGAAAATTATTTCATATTACTTAATATTGCTCAAATCACCAGAAATCGATATAACGTATTATTAGATATAAGCTTTTGAAGTATAATAATAAGATTTTACGCATTTATGATTTGAATATTTTATCATTATATAATTTATAATAATATATGACAAAATTCTCTTATTATAATATTTATAATATTAATAATAATAATTTTATATATTCAATTATCAAAATTCATCATTTATTTTCACTTTTTCATTATCTTATTATAATCATTTTGTCATTTTATATTATATTCTGCAATTATTGCGAACTATAGTAATAATTTTTGCAATAATACGTCATAAAACAATAATAATAGTAAAGCTAATTTATGCTAATTACTTTTTATATGAATTTTTTTATATCTTTTTAGTATCGTTATACGAATTATTTATCTTGTTATAATAATTATTATTTTGCAATTATTCCATTACAATCAATAATAATATACATATAAATCATCATTATTACAATTTTTAACACATATTATTAATTAGTTATATTATTATTAATTATTGTTAGTTATAATAATAATTTTTTGCAATGATACTAATAACACTTAAATAATAGTAATAACATAAATAATAAATAATAAATTTTATAATAATAATATAATTAATAATATATCTTATAATAATATAATTTATAAATAATTTTTTATATATTCAATAGTAAAAATCTTTATTCTCATATTTATGTTCATTATCGTTATATTAATAAAATTTTGGTATTATTATCATTATTACCCTAAATAATTGCCGAAATAACCAAGAATCGAAAACGTCATTTTGGAGTATACTCTCAAAAGGCTATATTTTGCTAGATTTTGCCGCTTTTTCGACTTTTGGGAATGTTTTTCTTATAACCTTTTTTATATTATATATGGACACAATTCCTCTTATTATCATCATCGTTATCATGATTATCATCATTATTATCGTTATCATCATCATTATCATCATTATTGCAATTATTATCATCATTATTGCAATTGTTATCATTATTATTGCAATTATTGGATTTATAGTATATATTTTTTGCAATAATACTAATAACCACAACAATAATAATAGTAATAACAATAATAATAACAATAATAACGATTTTATAATAATTATTTATATCATTACTTAATTAGTATCGTTATTACTGTAATTATTACTGTTATAATAATTATTTTTGCAATTATACTACCAGTAAAAATAATAATAATGATAATAATAACAATAATAATACTAATAACAATATTATAACCACTAGCATTATTATTATTATACTTATACTTATTATTATTATTGTTATTATTACAGATATAATAGATTTTTTGGCAATGATACTAATAATTAAGATAATAGTGATAATAATAATAATATATATATAATAATAATAATAATAATAATATAATAATAATTTTAATAATATTCAAATGTTATCAAAATTCTCTTTATTCTCACTTTTATCATCATTATTGTTATGATTAATACAATTCTGGTAATTATTATCATTATTACACTAATAATTGCCGAAATCACCAAAGAAATCGAAAAACGTCATTTTGGAGTATACTCTCAAAAGGCTATATTTCGCTAGATTTTGCCGCTTTTTCGACTTTTGGGAATGTTTTTCTTATACCTTTTTTATATTATATATGGAAACAATTCCTCTTATTATCATCATCGTTATCATGATTATCATCATTATTATCGTTATCATCATCATTATCATCATTATCATCATTATCATCATCATTATCATCATTATTGCAATTATTATCATCATTATTGCAATTGTTATAATTATTATTGCAATTATTGGAGTTATAGTATATATTTTTGCAATAATACTAATAACCACATCAATAATAATAGTAATAACAAAAATAATAACAATAATAACGATTTTATAATAATTATTTATATCATTATCTTAATTAGTATCGTTATTACTGTAATTATATTGTTATAATAATTATTTTGCAATTATACTACCAGTACAAATAATAATAATGATAATAATAACAAAAAATAATATAATAAAAATATTTTAAAACCCTTTGCATTTTTTATTATTATACTTATTATTTTTATTGTTATTATTTTCAGATATAATAGATTTTTTTGGGAAAAGATACTTTAAAAATTTAAGATAAAAAGTAAAATAATAATAATAATAATAATTAAAAAATAATAATAATAAAATAATAATAATAAAAATAAAAAATAAAATAAAAAATAATAAAATAATATTTAATTTTAATGTAGTAATAATGGGTAATAATAATTAAAAAAAATTTTAATAAAATTTTAAAAGTTATCAAAATTCTCCCTTTTTTCCACTTTATCATCATTATTGGTTTTGATTTAATTTCAATTCTGGTAATTTCTATCATTATTACCCTAATAATTGCCGAAAAACCCCAAAGAAAACCAAAAAAAAAGGCATTTTTGGGGTATACTCCAAAAGGCCCCAAAATTTCGCTAGTTTTGCCGCTTTTTTGACTTTTTTTGGGGTGTTTTTCTTATAACCCCTTTTTTATATTAAATATGGGCAAATTCCCCCTTATTAATCATCTTTTTCATGATTTTCATCATTATTATGTTTTTCATCATCATTTCATCCTTTTCATCATATATTTTAAACATTAAATTTCAATTTTTATAAAAATTATTGCAATTGTTATCATTTTTATTTCAATTATTGGAGTTTTAGTATATATTTTTTCCCAAAAAATACTAAAACCCCAACCCTAATAATAGTAAAAACAATAATAATAAAAAAATAATAACGATTTTTTTTTAAAAAAATTTTATATCATTATCTTAAAATTTGTATCGTTATTTTCTGTTTAAATTTTTAATTGTTAAATAATTTTTTTGCAATTATACTACCAGTACAATAATTAAAAATGAATAATAATAACAAAAAATAATATAATAAACAATATTATAACCACTGCATTATTATTTTATACTTATACTTTTTTTATTATTGTTATTATTACAGTATAATAGATTTTTTGGCCCAAAGATAATAATAATTAAATAAAGAAAGAAAGAAATAATAATAATAATAATAATAATAATAATAAAATTTTTAATAATTTAAAAATAAATAAAGAAAAATAATAATAATAATTTAATAAATTCAAAGTTATCAAAAATTTTTTATTTTCCCCTTTTATCATCATTATTGTTTTGGTTTAAAACAAATTTTTGTAATTATTATCATTATTAACCCCAATAATTTTCCGAAATCACCAAAGAAATAAAAAAAAAAAAGTCCCTTTTGGAGTATATCTCAAAAGGCTATATTTTGCTAGGTTTTTCCGCTTTTGCGACTTTTGGGAAAGTTTTTTCATACCCTTTTTTTTTAAATTTTATATGGAAAAAATTCCCCCTTATTATCATTTACGTTATTTATGATTTTCATCATTTTTATCGTATCATCATCATTATATCATTTTATCATCATTACATATTTTTCAATTAATCATCATTTTGCAAAAATTGTTTTTTTTAAAATTATTTAATGCAATATTTGGGGTTATAGTAAAATTTTTTCAATAAAAACTAATAAAACCCCAACCAAAAATAATTTGTAATAACAATAATAAAACAATAATAAGATTTTTTTAATTTAATTTTTTTATACATTATCTTAATTAGTATCGTTATTAATGTAAATTTTTTTTACCCCCTTTTAAAATTTTTTTTGCAATTATTCTACCAGACAAATAAAAATAATGATAATAATAACATGAAATTTCTAATAACAAAAATTATAACCCCTAGCATTATTATTTTTATACTTTACTTATTATTATTGTTATTTACAGATATAATAGATTTTTTTGGGAAAGATATTTAAAAATTTAAAATAAAAGTTTAAAAATAAAATAATAATAATAATAATAATAATAATAAAAAATGAATAATAAAAAAAATAATAATAATAAAAAAATAATAATAAAAATTTAAAAATAAAAATAAAAAATAAAATAAAATAATAATTTAAAAATAATTAAAAAATAATAATAATAATAATTTTAATAATATTCAAATGTTTTCCCAAAATTTTCTTTATTTTACCTTTTATCATCATTTGTTATTTATTAATACAATTTTTTTTTTGGGAATTTTTTCATTATTTCCCTAATAATTTCCGAAAAAAAACCCAAAAAATGAAAAAACGTCATTTTGGGGTTACTTTTCAAAAGGGATATTTTGGGTAGATTTACCGCTTTTTACTTTTGGGGAATTTTTTTTTTATACCTTTTTTTTACTTTATGGAACAATTCCTCTTTTTTATCATCACGGGATCATGATTTTCTAATTTTAAACGTTATCATCACATTATCATCATTTTCATCATTATCATAAACATTATATAAATTTTTGCAATTATAAACATCATTATTGCAATTATATTATTATTGCAAAATTAATTTTTGGGGGTTAAGGATATATTTTGGGAAAAATACAATAACCACAACAATAATAATAGTAATAAAAAATAATAATAACAATAAAAAACGATTTTATAATAATTTTTTTTATCCTTTTCTTAATTTGTATCGTTATTACCGTAATTATTATTTTTATAATATTATTTTTGCCCAATTTTTACTACCAGGACAAATTTAAAAAATAATGATAATAATAACAATAATAAAACTAATACAATATTTTTAAACCAAATAGCATTAATTTTTATTTTTACTTTAAATTATTATTTTTTATTGTAATTTTTTACAGATAAAAATAGATTTTTTGGCAATGATACTAATAATTTAAAATAATAGTAATAATAAAATAAAATAAAATAATAAAAAATAATAATAATAAAAAATAATAAAATAATAATAATAATAAAAATAATAATAATTTTACTAAAATTTTAAATGGGTTTTCAAAAATTTTCCTTATTTTCCCCTTTACATCATTATTGGGATGATTTTAAAAAAATTTTTGTTAAATTTTTTCATTTTTACCCAATTAATTGCCGAAATCACCAAAGGAAAACGAAAAAAATCATTTGGAGTATTTAAACTCAAAAGGCATATTTGGGTAGATTTTGCCGCTTTTTCGACTTTTTGGGGAAAGTTTTCTTATACCTTTTTTTTTATTTTATAGGACACAAATTCCCCTTTTTATTTCATCATCGTTATCATGATTATCATCATTTTTACGTTTATTTATATTTTTCATCATTATATCATTATCAAACTCATTATCATCATATTTCAATTTTTTTATCATTATTGCAATTGTTATCTTATTATTGCCCAAATTTTTGGAGTTTTAGTAATATTTTTGCCCAAAAATATAATAACCACAACCAAAAATAATAGTTAATAACCAAAAATAATAACAAAAATAACGATTTTATAATTTTATTTTAATCATTATCTAATTAGTATCGTTTTTTTTCCGGAATTATTTACTGTTTTAAAAAATTTTTTTTGCCAAATTTTACTACCAGTACAAATAATAAATTTAAAGATAATAATAACAATAATAATACTACTAACAATATTTTAAACCATTAGCATTAAATTTTTATTATACTTATACTTTTTTATTATTGGGGATTATTTCGATATAAAGATTTTTTTGGCCAAAAGATTCTAAAATTTAAAATAAAAAGTAAATTTAAAAAAATAATAATAATAAAAAATAATTTAAAAATAAAATAATAATAATAATAATAAAAAAATAAAATAAATTAATAATAATAATATAATATAATAATATTTATATATTAAGTTATCAAAATTTCTTCATTTCACTTTATCATCATTATTTATGATTATACAATTCTGGTAATTATTTATCATTATTACCTAATATTGCCGAATCACCAAAGAATTAAAAAAACGTCATTTTGATAACCTCAATAAAAGGCTATATTTTGCTAATTTTGACGTTATTCGATTTTGGAATGTTTTTTATACTTTTTATATTATTATATGGACACAATTCCTCTTTATATCATCGTTATCATGATTATCATCATTATTATCGTTATCATCATCATATCATATATAATATATATATCATTATCACATTATTGCAATTATATATCATTATTTGCAATTGTTATCATTATTATGCAATTATTGGAGTTATAGTATATATTTTTGCAATAATACTAATAACCCAAATAATAATGGTATAACAATAATAATAACAATAATAACGATTTTATAATAATTATTAATATTTATCTTAATTAGTAATCGTTATTACTGTAAATTTTTACTGTTATAATAATTATTTTTTGCATTATACTACCAGTACAAATAATAATAATGTAATAATAACAATAATAATACTATAAAACAATATTATAACACTAGCATTAATATATTTATACTTATACTTATTATATTATTTATTATTTTTAAGATATAATAGATTTTTGGCAATGATACTAATATTAAAACAATGTAAAAATATAATAAAAAATAATAATGATAATAATAATAATTTAAAAATTTAAAAATAATAAAATAATATAATAATAATAATAATAATAATAATATAATAATAAAAATTATAATTTTAATATATTCAATGTTATCAAATTTCTTTTATTTCACTTTTATCATCATTATTTTATGATTAATACAAATTCTGGTAATTATTTCATTATTACCCATAAATTGCCGTAAACACCCAAAAAAATCGAAAAACGTCATTTTGGAGTATACTCTCAAAAGCTATTTTCGCTAATTTTGCGCTTTTTCGACTTTTGGGAACGTTTTCTTATAACCTTTTTAATTATATATGGACACAATTCCTCTATTATCATCACATTATCATGATTATCATCATTATTATCGTTATCATCATATTTTTCATCATTATCATCATTATCATCATTTTCATCATTATTGCATTATTATAATCATTATTGCAATATATATTATTATTGCAATATGAGTATAGTATATATTTAATAATACTAATAACCAAACAATAATAATAGTAATAACAATAATAATAAAATAATAAAGATATAATAATAATTAATTATATCAAATGTTTAAAATTCCTTTATTCTCATTACTTTATAATTATTTTTGCAATTATCATCGGTAATTATTATATTATTAACCTAATAAAATCCTAATCACCAAACAAATGAAAAAAAATTTATTTGAGTTATACTCTCAAAAGGCTATATTTCGCTAGATTTTGCAGCTTTTTACGACTTTTGGGAATTTTCTATACTTTTATATTAATATGACACAATTCTCTTATATATCATATTATCATATATATCATATAATATATATTTTATATCATATTAATCATATTCATTATCAAATCTATTTATTCTCATTTTACATTATTATTTATATTTTTAATCTTATTATTATCATTATCTATAATAGCTAATACATTTTGCAAATAAATAAACCATTACAATAATATATAAACATAATATAACGCTAAATTTGTTATAATTATTATTTTAATTTATTTTTATCGTTTTATGTAATTATTACTGTTATAATAATTATTTTGCATATCTACCAGTACAATAATATATATAATAACATAATAATACTAATAACAATTATACACTACTTATTATCATTATCTATACTTATTTATTATTGTTATTATTACAGATAATGATTTTTGCAATGATACTAATAATTAAGATAATAGTAATAATAATAATAATAATAATAATAATAATAATAATAATAATAATAATAATAATAATATTAATAATAATAATAATAATAATAATAATTTTAATAATATTCAAATTTATCAAAATCTCTTTATTCTCACTTTTATCATCATTATTGTTATGATTAATACAATTCTGGTATTATTATCATTATTACCCTACAAAAAAAAAAAATTATTTTATTTTCAAAGGGTATATTTTAATTTTGCCCTTTTTTACCCGGGGGGTTTTTTTCTATAACCTTTTTTTTATTTTTTAAAAAATTCCCCTTTTATCTACGTTATTATTATATCATTATTTGTTAAACCCCTAAATTTTTAATTTTATATATACAATTTTTTATATTATTCAATTATTTACATTTTCTTAATTTTATTATTCAATTTTTTTTATGTTAATTTTTTCAATAAATCCCCAAAAAAAATATAATAAATAATAAAATTATTAAAATAAATTTTTTTAAATTTTTAAAAAAAAATTTATTTTTAATTTTATTTATAATATTATTTTTAATTATATAATAAAATAAAAATAAAATTAATAAAAAAAAATTTATAAAAATTTAAAAAAATTAATTTTTTTAATTTAATTTTATATCTTATTTTATTAATCAATTTTAAATTTTATCATTTTACCCCATTTTGCCCAAAATCCCAAAAAAGAAAAAATATTTTGGCCCAAAAATTTATTTTAATTTTCCCTTTTTCTTTTAAATTTTTTTTTTTTTTTTAAAAATCCATTCCCCTTTTTTTTTACTGTTTTTAAAATTTCATATTAACGTTTTCCAAAATATTATATATATATCATTTATAAACATTTTTATTAAATACATTTTTAAATTTTTTTTTTTTAAATTATTAAATTTTAATATTATTTTTGCAATTCTAATAACCCAAAAATAAAAAATTTAAATAAAAAATAATAAAAATAAAAAATTTATTAAAAAAATTTTTTTAAAAAAAATTTTTTAAATTTTTTTTATGTAAATTTTTTACTTTTAATAATTATTTTTTAATTTCCCCAACTAAAATAAAAAAATGTTAATAATAAATTTATATTTAAAAAATTTTTTCCCTAATTATTTTAAAAATCAAATATTTTATTATTTAAAAATAATTTTTGGCAATTCTTTTGATTGAATTTTAAAAATTTAAAATAAAAATAAAAAAAATTAATAATTAAATAAAAAATTATAAAATAAAATATAATAAATATAAAATTTTAAAAATTTCTTTATCAAAATTTCTCATTTCATTTTTACCCTATTTTATTTATTTTTTAAAAATTTTATTTAATTATAATTTGCCAAATACCAAAAAACAAAAAATTTTTGGAGTAACCTTAAAATTTTAATTTTTATTTTTTTTTTTTTCATTTGGGTTTTTTCTTTTCCTTTTTTTTAAAAATTTTTTAAAAATTTTTTTAACAAAATTTTTTATTTAAATTTTTTATTTAAATATTTTCAATTATACTTTATATTATTCCTTATTTTTATTTATATTTTAAAGTTATATTTTTGCAATTATTTTAATAATTTAAATTTTTTTAAAAATAAAAAAAAAAATAATTAAAAAAAATAATTAAAAAAAAAATTTTTTAAAATTTTTTATAATTATCTTAATTTTACTTTTTTATTTAAATTTTTAATGTTATAAAAATTTTTTAAAATTAAAAAAATTTTTAAAATATATTAATAAAAATTAAAAATTTAAAAAAATTTTTTAAAATAAAAAAATAAAAATAAAAAAAAAAAATAAAAATTTTAAAATATTCAAATTTTAAAAAAACTCTTTATTTTCCCATTTTAATCATTATTTTTTAAATTTTAAATTTGGGGAATATTTTCATTTACCCCAATAAAAACCAATAAAAAAAAAAAAAACGTTTTTTTAATTAAAATATATTTCCTAATTTTCGTTTTCGAAATTTTAATGTTTTTTTATTTTTTTAATTTAAAAAAGGAAAATTTTTTATTTATACTTTTTTTATTACATCTTATTAAAATTTTAAATTTTTTTTAATTTTTCCCTTTTTAAAATTTTTTCATTTTTTTGCAATTAATTTTATTTTTTCAATTTATCTTATTTTTAATTAGGGATATATAATTTTTCAATAATAAATTAAAAAAAAAAATAAAAAACAAATAATAACTTTTAATAATAATTTTATAATTTTTTTTTTTTTATCATTCTTTAATTTTACTTTTAAAAATTTTTTTTGCAATTTTTTTAATAAAAATAATAAAAAAATTTCTTTAAAAACAAAAAAAAAACATTCATTTTATTATTTTTTAAATTTTTTTTTGTATTTTTTGGTTTTAAATTTTATTTTTTGGGTATACTTAAAAAAAAAAAAAAAATTTAAATAGTAAAAGATTTAAAAATAAAAATTTTTTTATATATAAAAATAATAATAAAAATAAAATAAAAAATTTTTAAAAATCAATTTTAATATATTAAAAAATAAACTCTTTTTTTTCATTTTAAAATCTTTTGTTTTTTATTTAAAACAACGGAATTCTTTCCCAAAAAATTCCCTAATAATTTTTTAAAAAAAAATATTTTTTTTATATTTCAAAAGGTATATTTTATTTTTTCCCTTTTTTTTTTAAAAATTTTTTTATTTAAAAATTTTTTTTAAAAAAAATTCCCTTTTATATTCTTTATTTTATATTTTTTTTTTATAAATTTTATCAATTTTTCTATATATATAATTTAAAATTTTTTTTATATTAAAAAAAATATATTTTAAAAAATTATTTTATAAAATATTTTTAAAAAAATAATAAAAAAAAAATAATAATTAAAATTAAAAATTTTTTTTATTTTTTTAAAAATTTTTAAATTGTAAATTTTTTTTTTATTTTTTAAAAATTTTTTCAAAAACCCAGTAAAAAAAAAAAAAAGTAATTCAATTATTTTTTAAAAAATTTTTTTTATATTTTTATATTATTTGATTATTAAAAAAAAATAAATTTTTTTTAAAGATTATTTTAAGTATTTAAAAAATAAAATAAAAATAAAATAAATAAAAATAAAATAATATAAAATAAAATAAAAATATATAATAATTTAAAAATTTAAATTTTATATATTAAATTTTTTTTTAAAAACTCTTTATTCCCACTTTTATTTTCATTTTTTAAAAAATAAATTTTTATATTTATTTTACTAAAAATTGGAAAAACCTAAAAAAATTTTTATTTTTTCAAAAACTTTTTTTGAAAATTTTTCTTTTTACTTTTAAATTTTTTTAACCTTTTTTTTTATAACTTACCCCTTTTTATATTGTTATTGAATATTTTTCTTTATCATATTATTCATTTATATTATTATTAATCTATTATATTTATTAATTTTTTAAAAATTAATTATATTTTTATTAATTATTTTATATTTTAAATTTTTAATAATCTAAAAACAAAAATTTATCCAATTAAAACTATAAGATTATAAAATTTTTATTTTACTTAAATTAATTGTTTTTCGAAAAGATAAAAAATTTTTTTTTTTAAAAAATAAAAAGATTTTAAAAAAAAAATTTTTTTAAACCCCCCCAATTTTTATTAAAATTTTCTTTATTATTATTATTTTATTTTACAAAATTTAAATTTTTTTTAAAAAAATTTTAAAAAATAAAAAAAAAATTAAAATTTAATATTAAAAATAATATTTAAAAAATTAAAAAAATTTAATTAATTAAAAAAAAAAATTAAAAATTTTAATAATATTAATTTTACAAAATTTTTTATTTCCTTTTTATCATTTTTTTAATTTTAAATTTTAAAATTTTTCATTATCCCCCAATTTGCCCAAAAACCAAAAAATAAAAAAACTATTTTGATTAACCCCAAAAATTTTTTTGTAATTTTCCCTTTTTCATTTTTGGGGGTTTTTTATACCTTTTTTTTATTTTTCAAAAATTTTTATTATTATTTACTATTAAATTTTTCTTATATATATTTTTAAAAATTTATATATTATCATATCAAAATAAATTTTTCATTTTTATATATTTTTAATTTATCTTTTTTAAAATTTTTTATTTTTTATTTTTCAATAAAATAAAAACCCCCCCAAAAAAAAATAACATAATTAAAATAAAACATTTTTAAAAAAAATTTTTTAACTTTTAAAATTTTTCGTTTTTCCCAAATTTGAAAAAATTTTTTTGAAATTTTTACCCCAAAATAAATGTAAAATCTTTTTAAAATTAAAAAATTTTCCCTTTTTTATTAAAATCTTTATTATTATGTTATTATTAAATTAAAAATTTTTGGAAAATACAATAAATTTAAAAAAATAAAAATTAAAAAAAATAAAATAAAAGTTAATTTTTAAAAATTTTAAAAAAATTTAAAAATATAATATAAATTTAAAATTTAAAAAAAAATATAATAAAAAAATAATTTTAAAATATTAAAATAATTAAAAATTTTTTTATTTTATTTTAATTTTTTTTTATTAACAATTTGGGAATTTTTTTTATTACCCTAAAAATTTAAATCCCCAAAAAAAAAAAAATATTTTGGGGTATTTTAAATATATTCCCCAATTTTCCCTTTTTATTTTAAATTTTTTTTTTTTTTTTTTATTTTTATTACAATTTTTTTTTCAAGTTTCTATATAATTTTTATTTTAAAATATTATTATTATAATTATCATATAATATAAATTATTTAATTATTAAATTAATTAATTTTTATTATATTAAATTTTATTTTTTTTATTTTTCAATTTTAAAAAAAAATTTAAAAAAAAAAATATAACAATAATCGATTTTTTTAAAAAAATTTTTTTTAAATCTTTTTAATTTAAAAATTTTTTTAATTTTCTTTTTTTAATTTTTTTTGAATTTCTTTAAATTAAAAAAAATAAAACAATTTATAAAACATTTATCCCCCGATTTTATTATTATTTATATTATTATTTTTTTTATTATTAAATATATATTTTTTATATATAAAAAATAAAAATAAAAATTTAAAAAAAAAAAAAAAAAAATAAAATAATAAATTTTAAAATAATAAAAAAAAAATTTAAAAATTAAATTTATAAAAATTTTTTTTTTTACTTTTTTTTTTTAATTTTTCTTCTGGGAAAAAAATTTTTTTTTGAAACAAAAGAAAAGAAAAAATCATTTTGAGTATAACTCTCAAAAGCCTATATTTCGCTTGATTTTGCCGCTTTTTTTTCGACTTTTGGTAATGTTTTTTCTTATACCTTTTTATATTATATATGACACAATTTCCTCTTATTTCATCATCGTTATCAATGATTATCATCATTTAATTATCGTTATCATCATCATTATCATCATTATCATAATATCATCATCTTTATTCATCTTATTGCAATTATTATCATCATTATTGCATTGTAATCATTATTATTGCATTATTGGAGTTAATAGTATATATTTTGCAATAATATATAACACAAACAATAATAATAGTAATAACAATAATAATACTAATAACAATATTATAACCACTAGCATTAATATTATTATACATATACTTAATATTATTATTGTTATTATTACAGATATAATAGATTTTTTGGCAATGATACTAATAATTAAGATAATAGTAATAATAATAATAATAATAATAATAATATAATAATAATAATAATAATAATAATAATTTTAATAATATTCAAATTATAAAATTCATTTAATCTCACTTTATCATATATAATATATAATATAATACAATAATAATAATATTATCATTATTACCTAATATTGCAAATATTAAAAATCTATAAAGTCATTTTGGAGTATATTATAAAATATATTCTGGTAATTTTGATCTTTTTCTACTTTGGAATGTTTCTAACATTTTTTAAATTAATAACATTCTTATTATCAAACGCTATATATTATCATCATTTATATGTTATCTTATCATTTTCATTACTTTTTATTATTATCATCATTATATCATATGCAATATTATATCATTATTGAATGTTATCATATTATTCAATTATTAGTATATTATATATTTTTCATATCTATTACCAAATATAATATATAAAAATAATATAATAGTTAATAACAATAATAATAACAATAATAAGTTTTATAATAATTATTTATATCATTATCTAAAATTTGTAAATTTTACTGTATTTATTACTTTAAATAATTTTAAATTTCAATATATACCGAGTAAAAATAATAATAATGATAATAATAACATATATTACTTATACAATATTATAATAATAGATTTTTAT
>NW_023659357.1:0-20000 GCF_015228065.2 Penaeus monodon
CCAAATAATTGCCTCCCAAGAAACGGTTTTATAATTCATCACAGTCGTATTTTTCATTTTTTATCAAGGTAATATTTGTTCAAAATAGTTATTTTTTGGACCACTGGAGTGCTGTTGTAAATTTATAAAATAACGTACCTTTAACTCATCAACCTTTTCCCTTTTTCACTTTTAAAAGACTAATTTTAGACATGTTACAAAATTTTTACAAAATGCCACATTTTAATCGCAATTCTGAATAATTTTTTTTCCATAATGTTTTTTGGGAAAATATTTCACTAAAAATTTCCTTCACTTTCCCGGGGTAAAATTATTTTTTTAACTGCGGTTAAGTCCCTTGGGAGGCTGAGCGGGCTTTTTCCGGGAAACTGTGCCCGCGGATTTAAAACCCCCCATCTCTTGACCCCTTGATTTACATCCTCTTCCCCTTTTTTTTTGTTGTATTTTGTTTTCGGTTTTGCTTTCACTGTCATTTGCTTTTCTGAAATTTTATGTCCATGGGTCTTGCCAAATCCCATCTCCCCCGCCTTAGAGGCAACTTAGGTATAAAATTGTTTTGCCCTATAATTGATTATGAGTGGAATAATATATTAATACACCACACACACGCACACACACAACACACACACAACACCACACACCCCACCCACACACACACACACACACCACACACACCCCACACAATTATAAATTTATTTTTTATATTTATTTTAAAAATTTTTTTTTATAGTAAGTAAGTCCTATGCGAGCTTTTCCTCGCCCGGCTATCCATGAGGGGAGCCCGGGCCCGGTCGACTAATGCCGATTTGCTCACTGGTCAGTGGTGCTGCCCCGGGTGAAGAGTCCCTTTCCCCCGTGGGGCCCAGCCACAAACAGTAACCCCCCGGGGACGTTGCAACTTCTCGCGCCCGGCGGGCGCGATCCCCGACCCCCGGATGAGAGGCCGAACGTTACCACGTATGCCCGGAGGCACAAGTTGGGGTGACAAATAACGAAATATGGGGGCCAAAACGGGAACAAAAAAAGCAAAGACAAAGCGGAAAAAATTTGGGGGGAAAGGCATGCGGTGTGATGAGACATATTTTTACCCCCACACACCCCACACACATACATACATACATACATACATATTATTATATATATATATATATATATATATTAAAATGATATAATTTATATTAATATTATATATATTATAATATTATATGTTTTTTGTATATATACAGTAATATATATTAAAAATTATTTTTTATTATTATTTTTATTTTATTATATTTAATTTTGGCCCGGTAGTGGAAAGTTCTTCCAAATACAAAAAGGTTTTTTTCTCTTCTCCCTTTTCACATTTTTCAATCGTCGGTTTTATTATAAAATAAAATTTAAAATTTCTTTTATATATAAAGCATATATTATTTTATATATTTTTTTATTTTTTAAATCCTCTTATATATCTTAATATTTTCTGGATTATTTTATTTCCTTTATTTTTTTTTTTAAAATGTTTTTATCTTTTTATTTTTTTTTTCCCCTTTTTTTTTTTTTTGCCCCCCCCCCCCCCCCCAAAACCCCCCCCCCCCACACCCCCCACACCCCCCCCCCAAAACCCCCCAACCCCCACCCCCCCACCCGCCCCCCCCACCCCCCCCACCCACCCCCCCCCAGAAAAACCCACCCCCCCCCCCCCATTTTTTTTTTCTATATATTTATTTTTTATTTTTTTCCCTCTTGCATTTTCCCTTATCCTTTCTCTTCTCTCTCTCTCTTTCCTCGTTTTTCCCTCTTTTTTTTTTCCCCCCTCCCCCCTTTTTTTTTTTTTTTTATTTTTTTTATTGTGTTTGTGTGTGTGTGTGTGTGTGTGTGTGTGTGGTGTGTGTGTGTGTGTGTGTGTGTTGTGTGTGTGTGTTGTATACAATATACACGATAAAATACTACACACACGCATATAAATATATTTAAAATATTATATTATATATATTTATATTTCTATATATTATTTATATTTTGCATCCCTTATATACCCCACCCCCACCCCCACACCCCACCACCCCCCCAAACACACCCACCCACCCACACACACACACAAACACACAAAACCACTATTTTATAAAATTGTATATTATATACATATATATTTTAATAATAGATAGATAGATAGATAGATAGATAGATATCCCTCGCAAAATTTTATCTTGTATTTTTTTAAAATTATTTATTTTTAAAATATATATTTAAATTTAAAAATACATTATATCATTTATATTTAGTTTTAAAAAAGATATGTGTAATATTTTATATCTATATATTATCATATATTTTTTAATAAAATAAAATTCCCAATGGTGATTCAATGGTAAAATTTCTCGTTTTTTGGTTGTGTGTGTGTGTGACACACACACACACCCACCACACACAAAATATATAATATAATTTATATTTTTTCCCTTATATTTATTATATAATTTTATATATATTATTATATATATTAATTATATATATTTATATAAAAATTGGGGGGCCGCGGTGGCCAAAAGGGTTAAAGGCATCGGACTCAAGACGGGTCACGACGGGAATTGGTTCAGGGTTCGAGTCACCGCCCGGGCGCGTTTTTTTCCCCCCCTTGGGGAAAGGGAATTTCCCACCTCGTTTGCCTGCCTACCCAAACTGGGGGGCCCAAACCCAGCCCAAATCAGGGGCGGGGCCCGAAGCCCGGAAAAAACAAGAGAATTTACCAAAAAAAAAGTTAACACCGGCCCCTCCGGGAAAAGGACTGGGGACCCTACCTTCACCCCAAAGGGCCTCCAACATAAAAACTCCCAATTTTAATATAAATGCTGGGGCCCAACGGGGGCCCTCCAGACATAAACCTCCGGGTTAAAAGAAGAAGATATTTTATATATATTTTATATTTAAAATATTATATATAGTGTATATAATATATATTTTATAAAATATATATATATAAAAATATATATATATCCCTACATTTTTCCCCTACACCCACCCCCCACACACACACACACACCAAAACACCCCACACATATATTTATATATATAATATAATATTATATAATATATATTATATATTGTTTGGTGGGTGTGTTGTGGGGTGTTGTGTTGTGGTGTGGTGTGTGTGTGTTTGGGGGGTGTGCATGCGCGGGGCCTGTATTTTATATATATGTATTTAAATTTGGTATATGAAATATATATAATAATATATAAAATTTATATCATATATTATTATATTTATATATATATATATTATATATATATATATATTAAAATAAAAATTATAAAATATATAAAATCCCTATATTTGCGGGGTCTTTATTATGCATATATATATAAATATTTAAAATATATATATATATATATATATTTTATATATATATATATAAAATTCTTTTAATATAAAAATTTTATGCATATTTTGGGTGTTTTTTATATATGCATTATATATTCCACCACACCCACACCCACCCCCAACCACACCCCACATATATATAAATATTATATATTTAATTTAAAAAATATATATATATATATGTATATATAAAAATATATATAAAATAAAATCATATAAAAATATATCTATATTTATAATATAAAATCCCATGCCCGTTTTGCATGCATATATATATATATATTTTATATATATATATATATTTTTAAAATTATATATATATATATTTTTAAAAGGTATATATGAAATTAAAAGCATATGAAATGAAATTAAATTTTGGGATATTATATACAATATATATATATATATTAAAATATATATTTTTAAAATTTTAAATATATTTTTATATATATATTTTTATAATATAAAATTCACGAATCGAAGGGTTTAATTTTCTCGTATTTGGTTGGTGTGTGTGTGTGTGGTGTGGTGTGTGTGTGTGTGTGTTTGGGTGTGGGGTGTGTGTGGGTGTGTGGTTTTGTTTGTGTGTGGGGGTTGTGTGTGTGTGTTGTGGGGTGTGTTTTTGTGTGTGGTGTGTGTGTGGGTGTGTTTTGTGTTTTGTGTGTGTGGGTGTGGTGTGTGTTGGTGTTGTGTGTGTGGGGTTTTCCGTGTGTGTGTGTTTTTGTGCATTGTGGGGAAAGGTGCCTATATATTTTTATATATTTATAAAATATATTATATATATATATATATATTTATATATAATTGGTTTATACAAAATCATTTTATTTGTATATTGTATATATAATTTTTTAAAATATATTGTATATATATATGTATCTGTTACCCTAAAATCTAAAAATATATCTATATATATATAAAATTTTTTTAATATAATTATATATATAATATATATATTTTGCATACATATATATCATACACCCACACCCCACACACACACACACACAACACACACACACACCCCACACACATAAAATAAAATTTTAAAATTTTTTATATATAATATATAATATATTATATATATTATATTAAAAAATTATGTGTGTGTGTGGGGGTGGTTGTTTGTTGTGTGTGTGTGTGTGGGGTGTGTGGGGTGCATGCGCGTGTCATGTTATAATTGTAAAATTAAAATGAAATATGAATATAATTATTTTATATATTTTAATTATATATATATATTTATATATATAATATATATATATTATATATATGCAAAATTTTTTGCGTTTCTTATATTTCATATTATATATATAAAAATATTTATATATATATATATATATATATATTTAAAATATATATATATATTTTTATGCTTTTTTTTGCGTGTTTTTTATATATCTTTAAAATATATATATATACCCACACACAAACACACACACCACACCACCCTTATATATATATTATATATATATATAAAAATATATTATATATATATATTTTATTATATATATATATATATGCATGCGCGTTTTGCGTATATATATTTATATATATATATATATATATATATATATATATATATTTTATATATATATATAAAAAATTATATATTAAAATTATTATATATATTTTACTATTTTTCACAAATCGAATGGTAAAATTTTCTCGTATTTGGGTTGTGTTTTTGGTGTGTTTTGTGTGTGTGTGTGGTTTGTGGGTGTGTTTTGTGTGGGTGTGTGTGTTGTGTTTTGTGTTTTTGTGTGTGGGGTGTGTTTTGTGTGTGTGTTGTGTGGGTGTTTTGTTTGTGTGTGTGTTGTGTGTGGGGTGGGGTGTGGTGGGGTGTGTGCGTTTTGTGTGTGTGTTTTGCATGGTGTGTATGTGTCCCCAATATAAAATTATATATATTATATATAAAATTATATAATATAAATTTATTATTTGGATTACATAATCATTTATATTTTAAATATATGTTATATTTTTATATATTTTGTATATTATATTTATATGTAATTTTTATATATATATATAATATAAATTAAATACATATATATTATATTATATATAATAAAATTTTAATATAGATTATAAATATTTTATATATATAATATTATAATATATTTTCAAATCGAAGGGTAAATTTCCCCGGCATGGGGTAAACTCGAATCCCAAGAACACAAAAAAAACTCACAAGAAAACCAAACTGGGGGCGAAGCAGAACCCCCTTCGCTTAAATTTTTTTGTTTTTGTAATTTTTTTCTGGTTTAGCTTTTACACTACCAAAATGCCCAACAGCCTTATATACAACAGAGACAGACCTAGTTTTTAAAATGAAAAATTTTAAAAAAAAATACTGTTTTGTTTTTTTACCTTTTGTTTGGGAAAATTTGGCCCCTGAGGGTTTTGGCTTGGGCAAATTTTTTCGGGAACAATTCCGCATCTAAAAACTAAATTAGTTTTCCCTCGGGAGCTTTTTTTTTACATTCATAGTGGGATTAGCCCCCTGAAAAGAAAACAGTGTCTATAAATACAAAAACCCAAATTTTGGGGGTGGGGGGGGGGGGAGGGGGTAAATTCGAATGGCAAAGATAGATTATTTTTGTGCCAAATTGTTGTACTACCCCTAAAACCGCCTTTTGGGGGGGTTTGCTGCTGCCAAATTTTTTTTTTTTTTTTCTTTGCCTGGAAGGGCAAAATTTCTACTTCTGTACCTGGTTTATCTGAGTACTTTATCCCAAGCTGGGGAGGGGTGATCTTTCCGTAAATGCTAAAGTTTCGTGCCCAAATTATGAGAGCATGTGGAAAATTCCTTTAAATGGCTATTTTTTTATTGGGGAATTTTTTTGTTTTAAAGCTCCATTCTTTTTGCAATAATTATTTCCCCTTTCACCTTTTTCCACACCAAATGCAATGAACCTTTTTTACTTTCCACTGCAAAAAGGAAAATAAATGGGAAAATATTGGGTTAAAGTTTTTTGATTTACTGGGGGAACCCTGGGATTACTCCCCGCCATTCCTGGGAAACCCAAAAATCGCTGGTTTTTAAACCCAAAAACCTTTTGGGGGTTTTGTCCCCAGTCCCCTATCCAAACGCTGTATTTTTTCCCCGGGGGGAGTTCCGCCCCCGATCCCACTCCCCAAAACCCCTCCCCTGATTGCCCATGGACTTATTCTCTGTGCGGCAATTTTGGGTTTCGAAACTATTTTTTTTAATTTTTTTTTGGGGGGGGCTATGTAAATATTTCATGATTAGTGAGTGCAGTTTTTTTTATGGTTTTTTTATAGTGCCTTTTCATATTCCTTTAAACTGTAAACCCAAAGGGAATCGTGTTGCCCAGCTTTTTTGTTACCAACTTGCAAAAATAGTACCATATATGAAATTGGGCATATTTTTGGTCATTCTGTCCATTACGAAATTTTACTTTGTTCTACAAGCTTTGGGAAACTGAAACTTTTAATTTATAATTTAGCTGATTATTTTTTACTGTATTTGGGGTTAAAAAAACTTGATATTTTTTCAGTTGATACCAAAATTTTAAATATGTGGCCTGTGCCCAAAAATTTTTACTGATGTAAAAATTTTTTCATATTTTTTTTTTTTTCCCCTTTACAGATAGATAAAAGATTCTTTTTTGTAGTTTGTTATTTTAAAAGGGTTTTTTTTCTCATACTTATAATGAACCAAAAAAATTTTAGCTCCCCTTTTTCTCATAAATATAAGATTATAAAAAACCACTAGATTGAAACCCTTTTTTTCATATATGATAACCTAAATGTGCACCTTCTGTTAGGGTCTGCAAAATAAACCCTTAAAAATTTTTTTTAGTAAACTTTAATTTACTATGAAAGGTTTTATAATTGTTTTTTTTTAATTTAATAAATGATTTACCCTGGTATCCATGGGGGATGTATACTTTTCCCCAGAAGTCGCTGTACTGTAAACAATTTATGTTGGCACTTTTTTACTTTGTTAGCTGATATTTTTCGTGGGCTTTACACCTGTTTGGGATTCCAAACAAAAACCCTCCAATAGTAGGCCTTTCCCTCCCATTTAATTTGTAAGATGGGGCTTGTAGAAATCCCCAAAGGAAACCCTTCCTCCTTTTTTTCTTTCCTAAATATAATGGGCTAGGTTGATGGCTTTTGCTGAAGGCCCCGAAGATGCAAAAACCCACAGCATATACCCTTTGGGATAGTGGCTGTTGGTCAATGGGCCAAATGAGCTTTCATGAAAACCCTTTTATAACCCCCATATAAAGGAAGTTAAATGGGAGGGTTCCTGGCAGTTTTTATATGAATTTTAAATTTTGGGGGATAGTAAATGTAATTTTTTTATTATTTAATTTTTGTTTTTTTTTGAAGTAGCTGCGGGGGGCGGGGGGGGGCCAAAGAGGATCGGTCCCCAGCTTGCGTGTGTTTTAAATCTGCACCAATTTGGGCTCAGATTAAAAGGAAGGGGGGATCTCCCTTTGGGGCTTTCCCCTGCCATAACCAAATTTCCCTTTTAAAGAAAACACTGTCCCCCAGGGCCCCTGTGAGGGAAATTTGTGGGTTTTAAAAAAATTTGGGGGCGTGTATTTTTTTTTTGTTTTTCTCCACAAAAAACCCCGGCGTACCTTATCACCTAGTTTTATGCCAGTATTGGTTTTTAAAATCCCGTATTAAATAGGTTTTTTCATGGTCCCCGATAAACTTCAAAGGTTTTATTTTCGAATTTTTTTTTTTTGATAACTTTTTTTGTGAAAGTCATAGGGTGTGGGCTTCATAAGTATTTTTATGAATAAAACAACAGCTTTTTTTTTGTTCACTTGGTTTTTTTTTTTATATGGCACAATATTCAATTTTCAGAACATGAAAAGAGTTTTTTTTTTCCTGCCCCTTTTTGCAATATCCTTTTCTTTCTCCTTTTAGCTTCCTCTTCCCAGGGAAAGGCATAATTTGTTAAAACAAACTTGCTGTCCTTCTTTTTTTTACCATGTATGTTTAATTTTTTTAAAATAAATCCAGAGTAAACTCCTGTTTTAAAGACAGGAAAAGTAACCATAAATGCTTTTTGAAACCCGTGGGGGGGATATGAAAACCATATTTAAGGGTTTTAAAGAAAAAAAGGGGACAAAAAAAAGAAATGTCGAATTATTCTATGTGTACATTTGCTCCCTTGGGTTACGTAAAACCCATTACATTTTGGGCTGTAGAACTTTGGATCTCAGGCAGCCTGTAAAGGTTATGGCAAAATATAAACCTAGACCCTGTTTTTAAAAGTTAAGTTCCCAAAATTATTTTTGAAATTTTGGAGGGTCCCCGTTTTTTTTTTTTTTATTTAAATTTTCACTACCAACATGTTTTTAAACCCTTTTTTTAAGGGCCAAAAGACTAAACCCGGGATGATCTGGGTTTCATTATGTCGTATATTTTTTGCTTTATTTAAAAGGAAAGGGTTATGGTATTTTGCCTGTGTATTGTCCTTACACTATTGTCATAGGGCCCTTTTAAATTCAAAAAAATACTTTTGTATTCTATGTTTACTATTTCCTACCTGAATTATTTAAACTAATTAATCTTATGGATGGAAGTTGGGGTAGCTTCAAATGATCAAAAATTTAAAATATCTATTATTCAAAAAATAGTGACATTTAAAAATTTAAATTTTTTTTTTTTTTTTAAAAAAATAAACAAAAAATGAATCTTGAGTAAAAAAATCAAGTTGATATATGTCTTTTCCCGTTTTTTTAGATCAGAAATGACCCCGGCACTCTCGAAAAACTGCACAGCAAGTTTTTGTTTACTCATATCAGAGAAAAAGAAAAAATGCAAAATCATCAGGGTATGGCCTCCTGAAGTTTAAAGATATTTAAAGGATGGGGTTTAAGGGTTTTGACTGTTGCAGCCTCTCCCCTTTAAACCTTGCCGTAATCCCCCTGGTTACACCCGGTAAGTTAAAAGATTTTTTCAGATTTCAAAGGGGGGTGATTGTATTGGGACCCGGGCTTGTCCCGTTTGGGTGTGTGGTTTTTGGTTGTTTAATGTTTGGATATGGTTGAACTAAAAATGTGCCAAATTTAAAATAAAAGGGGGTGGTTTTTTTTGTAAAATTCCCCCGTGCAGTTGGAGCCCTGAAAGACTCCCCAAAAAAATGGGTTAGGGGATTTAAAATGGGTTTAATGGGTTTGGGGGGCCCCACTTGTTTGTAGGGAGTTTAATAAAGTGAAAAAAAGCAGGGGACCCGGTGTGTTGGGGGGTTAGGGGGAATTTAAAAAAATTTTTTTTACAATAAAGTACTACTAAAGAAGAGGGCTTTAAATGAAAGACTGTTTTTCTTTTGAAAAATGTTTTTATTAAGTATTTTCATTTCAGATGGTATTTTGTTTGACAAGGAAACCATCCCGGAAAATATTTTAGTAAAAAAATGAGATTACCCCTAAATAAAAGGGAAAAAAAAAAGCAATGCCAAAAAGGGGCAGGTAACAGATTTTTGGATTACAGAAAATGTTTATTTTTGTATTTTTTTTCAATTTTCAAAAATTAAGTTCTCTTTTCAGCTACTCATCCCGGGGTCTGGTGAATCACTGTCTTTTTTCTCCCCCTCTCTCCCCCTGGGATCTCTAGTCTGTAACACAAAATGTTCTCCCTCGAAAATCCATAAAACCCCCTCTTGGCTTTCCTCCCTTTTCCCCCGCCCGGGGGGTTTGTTTCTCCTATAACCCCCCCATTCCTTTCCCTTTTCACAGGCCAGACTATCTCCTCTTTGGGCCCCTCTCTTCATGTCCCAAAACCTCCTACTTGTTCCTCCTTTTCAACTCCCTTCCTGATCCTCCCCCGGGGAAATCCCGTATCCTACTCCCTTCCTGATCCATTTCCCCGGCAAATCCCTTTTCATCTCATTCCTGAAACCATTCCCCCCCGGGACTCACTATCAATACTCAAACCTGTCCATCCTCGGCACCCCCCATCATACTCATCTGATCCACCGGGGCACCCCCCCTAAAAATCACAGTATCTGTTTTCAAGTACTCCCTTTAAGCCATAAACATAGATGAGTTACACCATTTTGTAATTTTAAAACTTGAATAGATAAAAGTTTCGTTACAAGTATTTTTTGAAATTTAAATTTTTTTTATTAGGTTTATTATCTTTAACATTATTAAGTTAAAAAAATTTGTAATAAAAAATTTTTCTTTGAAAAAAAAAAAAGGATGGGTAAAATTGAGAAAAGTAGGACAGTGATTGGCTTTTTTTTAAACTAAATGTTTTCAGATCCATATTTTTTACAAAAAATTAAATAAAAA
Organism: Penaeus monodon; assembly: GCF_015228065.2. Taxonomy (NCBI): domain Eukaryota; kingdom Metazoa; phylum Arthropoda; class Malacostraca; order Decapoda; family Penaeidae; genus Penaeus; species Penaeus monodon. Next base: position 10,648 of record NW_023659357.1, read on the forward strand.
AAAGCCAAGTGCATATAAATACTCTCCTGCCATCAGTTGAAGTAAACATCTCCGGTCCCTCTTTTCCGACTTCTCCAGTAGTTCCCCTTTTTATCCGTCTTCATCATCACCAGCATTTTTTTTTCCTCTTCTAAATTTTCATTAACATTTTTCCTTCTTCAACTTCCCTCATCGATATTTTTTTCACTCAAACTTTTTTCCCTTTTTCATGCCCAAAGTCTTCTTCAAACTACATTTTTTCTGCTGTTTGCCTTACTCTTCCCCCCCATATTTACAATCCCCGCTGGGTTTTGCTCCCCACTCTTACATGTCACCCTTTACCCCTTATAAAGATGTCTCTTTTAAAGTTTGCAAAATGATTCCCATCTGCCTTTTATTCTTTTAACCTTTGCTGCCAGGTAATTTTTATTGTCAAATGTTTTTTTTTTTTTAAATTTTTTTGCACATAATGGCCCACAAATGTTCAGTGACCAAAAAGATCGGATGCCTTCGTGACCCCACTTTTCCCTTTCTGGAATTTGGGGGAAGAATGCTTTTTTAATGCTTTTAAATATTGATGTTGTTAAAAATTAATTTTTAATCATCAACATTTTTGGGTTAATTATGTTATTAACAATACTATGCAAAAAAGAATAAAAAAAAATATTTGTGAAAAAAAAGAAAAGATAAAGAGGTGAAGTTTGGAACTAGCAATTGACTATTTGGTGAAGAACCCTTTGGGTTTTAAAAGAAACTAATAAAAAAAAATGCAGTGGCATAGCATCTTTTCCCACTCTGACATTTTGGGTTAACTTTATTAAAAATATATATTTTTAAATTTTTTTTTTGAGTCTTTTTGATTTGCAAAATTGGTAATCAAAAAACTTTAAATATGATATTTTGGGCGGCAAGATCAAAGGAAAGAGGGGCAGAAAAAACCGCCCCGCTTTGAAAAGTTCTTAAAAGACAAAGGGCGTAGCGTCTGCTTTCCCCGGCCCCAGGGTTGGTAAAGGATTCTTTTGAAAACCCCTTTTGCATTGAAATTAGTATTTTTGTTATATGTTAAATGTTCTTATTTTTTTTTTTTTGTTTTTAAAATCTTTAATTATAATTTTATCATATTTATGTTTTTTCTGATCATCATTTTTATTATATCGTCATGTCTCGTCATGTCATCGTCTTTCGTCATCGTCATGTCTGTCTCGTCATCGTCATCTCATCATCTCATCTTTAAAAGGGAATAAGTAAAAAGAAACTGTGCCCATTTTTCAGGCCCAGTCCCAGTGATCTAACAAGGCTGCTTCGTGTCGAAAATGGCTGCCGGAAAGAAAAGAAACTGCCCAGTTTTGGATCCCATCTTGACCCTTTCCACAAGGAAACAAAATTGCAAAAACCGTAAGTAGTTGAATTTTTTTCATTCTTTTTTTGACATGATCTTCTAGAGTTGTGGAATTGCTCAGTTGTATATAATAGATGCTTTATGTGTCAAACCCTTATTTGGATGGAAAAGTATAGGACAGTACTAAACTTTATTTTAATAAGATAGGTATCCTTTTTTGGGATCGCTAATGTGATATCCTTTCCCTACATTTTTACGGTAAAAATGTCCAAAGCCCAATATAAAAAAGGAATTAAAAAAGGACCCAGGAAAGAGGCAGCCAGAGGGCAAAAAAAGGATAACATGATCATATTTTTCATGATTTTACTTTGGGGGCCCGTGACAACATAAGCATGCAAGGGGGGGGTGACTGCCCCCCCAGTATTCCAGGCGATGGTGATTAAAAAAATAAAAATAAAAATATAGACTCTAAAAGGGGATTTTTTTTTGTCTTCAGAGATTTTTAAGTCATAAGTACCCATCATTAACTACCAATTGTCTATCATGCCCTAACATGTAACCTTTGACTTACATTAATAAAAAAAAGTTTATAAAAAAATGTGGATTGCTAAGTACAAAAAGAAGAGGTTTTTGGGTATAAACCATATTAGGAATTGTATTTTTACAAAAATAACACTTAGAAAGAGTGTTTTTTTTTATATATGTCGTTATTTTGGTTGGGGTTCAACAGTATGCAAAATAAAAAGATAAAATAAAGACAAAAATTTGGAAAAAAAAATGATTTTCAAAACAAAAAATTGATGATTCCCCCATTGCCTCCGGAGAAAATGGGGTTCACTTTGGACCTTTCTCCGGGGAGTATATAGCATGATAAATATTTGCCTCCGGGCCTTTTTTTAATGCAGCTGGTGGTGCACTCACCTAACCAATGAGAGTATTTTTTTTATATCATTCTTATGATTTTAAGTTTGATATTTAAGGTTCAGATTTCTTTTAGTTGCTACGAACTTGAGCTTATTTTGATATTTGAGCCATTTTAAACAGCAAGGGATTTTACATTCGTTTTTTGGTTTTTTTTGAAGGATAAAGAATATTAGAAATCACAAATTTTTGCAAAATCACATTTTTATGAAATAAAAGATTGTACAGTGATTACAAGGTTTCTTCCACCACGGGGTTTCAGTACCCCTTTTTGTGTGTCATACTTCAAGACAGTTACACTGGCAGGGTGCAAAAGAAAATGTGAGTGGCGACACAAAGAGGCTTATCTCATAAAAAGAGTAAGTTATTAGAGGTTTACATAAAAAATTTGTACTAAAATTCAAAGCCAGTCATGTTTACACTCCTGTTCTCCCTCAGGCAATGCCCCAGGGCATGTGGGTTTCATAAAGGGTATGCATGCAACATTTCAACATGATGTGAATGCCCGTTGCCCCGAGACTTACCCAAATCGGCCATGATTATTAAAAAAATCCTTAGCGTGGCCCCAAATCGGCCCCGATGTGAAACCCCACATCTCTGCAGGCTATGAGTTATTGAGTGTTCAGGTAGTTATTAGAAGTTAAGAGCAAATTGTTTTATTTTTGAAATTTCTAAAAATTAAAATTTATTTCACCTTTCAGGCAAGCAGTCTTTTGTCCCAAATGGAAGCCTTTAAAAGTAAAGACCTTGTTGATGTCAAGTTCATCTGGCCGATCCAGAAGACAAAAGGGTTTCCCTTTAGGCCGAAGGGACAGGGACAATGCCCAGTCACGGGGGACTCCGAGGAACAAATACATGTGCTGTTCTTTGACGAGTAAGTACTTTGTACTGTTCTTTTTTGTAGAAAGTTCCGGGAAGTCTTATTTTCATTTGTGTTTGCCCTTTTAAGATATATTAAAATGTTTGTTGGTTGATTATTTAAATTTTTCATTGCTTGTTTTATCAATTGTCTCGACTACTTTTTACTAAGATTATTTTTTTAAAATTTTTTATTTTGATATGTCTTCTGCCCAAAGTGATTTTCTAAAATAGTTAAAGATTTTTAATAAAAGTGTTGGGTGTTTTGCAGGGGTCGGGTTACAAGGATTTTTGAGAATTGGTGAAAAAAGCATGTACACCCAAAATTACGGAGAAAACTCAAGAAAGGGCTCATTGTTTTGCAGGGGTTTGTACAAGTTTATTATTTTATTTTTAATGGTTTTTTTTTCTTATTTAAGGCTGTCTTCAATTTTATTTGCTAAAAATTTTTAAAATTTCATATTTCTTCAAGGGAGGAACAGTTTCTCTTCCCAAATGAACAATTGTCAGGTGAAAACCGACCCCGGTTTCAACTTAATATGGAAACAAGAATTTTTAAGTTGCAAAAATTTTTTTCCTTTTTTGAAAAATCCCTTTTAATCAAATTTTGATATATTTTTTAATTTTTTTTAAGTTATTTTTTTATTTAAACCGGATAGGAGAATGGTTTAACATAGATGGGGACTTTGTTTTCCATAATTCCTGACCTAAAAGATTATTTTTCATATTTTATTTAAAATTGTCCAAGAAACCTTTTAAATTTGAAACCCGTTAAACTCAAAACTTTTTGGCTAAAAAATGGGAAAAAAGTCCAGTAAATTTTGAAAAAGTTAACTTAAACTTAAAATTTGGAAAAAAACCGTTTTTAATATGGGGGGAAAAAAAAAAAAAAAAGAAGAATTTCCTTGCTGTACTATTCTGAAGATCCTTTGAACTTTTTATAACATCTATGTCGGAGTTTAATTTTTTCCCCGTCAAGAACTGAAACTGCCGGGGGTGACATTTGTAAAGCGTGCCACTGAGTTTACTTTATTAAATTTTTTTTACTATAGAGGCTACCTTTTTTTCCAAAGTCCTAATAGCCTACGATTTTCTGTCTCACCTTTTACGTTTTCCCTTGTTTTTTGAAAATTTTCTGTATCTAGTAATGCTAACACTTAAAAAAATAAGACATAAATTTTGTAGCATTAGAAAAAAAAGTTTTTTTTCCAGAAAATCAAGGAAAGGGGTAAAATCAATGGGGCTCCAAGGTCTAAATTGATCTTTTGTAGCTAGGCATTTGAAAAGCCTTTTCCCCAAAAGGCTTTGGGATAAAAAGAGTTTTAGACTAGAAATTATAAGAAAAAACCCAAATTTTAATTTTTCGTCTTTAACTGACTGCTAACAGAAAAAAACGTTGCTTACCTAAAAAACATATCGACAAATTTAATCCTTGAAAATTGAAAAACCCGAAAAAAAATAATTGTTTTGACCCTGTTTTTTAATGTGGTAATTACTGTTTGAGGTTTTTGACTTTCATTGAATTGAAATTTTTGATTTACAAAAAGCTAAATAATTTTTTGGACAAAAATATTTGGTTTAAGGGATCTATGAAAAATAAATCAATTTATCATTTGTTTATATGTGATTTTTTATTTTCCTTTTTCTTTTTAAAAAGTTAAACATTTCTGTATATGAATTTGTTTTTGCAAATTTGAGAAATAAAAATACATTGTATTTTATGTAAAAATTCTATATTAAAAATTTTGATTTGGGTTTGGGGTTTCTTAGGTACATGAACCGCCCGAATAATTTTTGAAGGTTTAATGATCGTTTTTTTCCACTATTTGGGGTGTGCATAAAAATTTTTGCCTTTAACTACCAGATACATGATTCTAATAAAACGTAATGAAAAGAATTGAAAAAGCTGATTAATAAACTACTCAAAATTCATTTCAAGAAAACAAAAGGCACTCACACCGACTTGAAGAAATATCTATATATAAAATATGACATTATGTCCTCTGTGGTCTTCTCTTCAGATTCCTTGCAAACACTAATAGGTCTCATTGACAGGAATAGGTCTAGCTGAGCCATAGGAATAAGAAAACAAATAGGAGGTCTGAAGTCATGTTCGAGAACAGTAGTGTTAAACAATTAAAACAGTGGTAACAAAAACGTTTTTGAGGAAATCATGCACGAGGAAAAACACAGCTTTCTATAAACATTACCATGACGTCAATGAATTCTCATGGTCTTCAAGGCATCATTTAAAAGTAGGAAATAATATTTGGAATAATTTTGGGCCTGTTTTTTCCTTAAGGAAAATGTACATATAAATGTCACAATTTTAGTCTGTTCAAGGAAAAAATCAGAACTGTGGATTCAGGAAAAAAGCAATTGCAAGCCACTAATCTATATACTAACTATGTAAAAATCAAAGATTTTGAATATTTTTCATCTAAACATTTTCACAAACATTAACTCTAGCAATTTAAACATATTAGAACACTTTATCTAACAAAAATATGTAAAAAATCAGTAAAACAGGTCAGTGCAGCTTTTCATTTAAGATTTGGTATTAAATGTTGCGCTCACTTCCAAAAGTTAAAATTAGATTGTGCTGGGCAGTCACTCTTCGACCTCCACTTTCTCATCCCTTATGAAATACCTGTAGTATATACTTGAACAACCCCACAGAGAAAAATGTACACTTCGAAACAACGTATAAATTTTGGATCACTATAGTTGCAGTGACAAATGGTACACAACTACACTGATCATCAAATCCCAATTTATACGTTCCTTTAGTGTCTTCTAAGTATGCTGGACCGACATATTTCGTAACAGCGATACAGTTCTCGGTGCACATATAAAGCTTCACAACCAACGAACATACACCCAAATTTAAGACAGCTAGTACCTTAACCACTGCCCATGCCATTAATGGAATTCAACCTACCCTTCCAGTGGTGCTCTCTCGGCGCTTCCAACTGTCTGACGACGTATTTTAGGATATTTTAGGTATAATCATATTGGGTATATTCATTGAGTCTACAGATTTGCATGTATGGATTAAAAACGTGTTTTGTTTCAATACCAAACAGTGTATGAAAAATGATTTCATGAAAACCCATCTGCATACGCAATCGCTGGGGCGCACAGACCGTATTTTCATAGTATAATAAAAATCCTGTCGCGATTACAGGGGTAATTAAAATGAAAAAACCAGAAACTAGTTTACTAGTATTAGTTGAATAATACAATAAAAAACCTACAAAAATTTTCCATGCCAAAAAATTTTTACATAAGCCCGTGTATATTCCCACTCAAAAGATTCTTAGAATCAAAAGGAACCAATCCCAAAAAGTTCAATGATTAGCAAAATCACACACCCAAAAAAATTTTCAACAGTAAACGCTGGATATTTTACAACGGCATTCTCGAATAACAAAATTTTGTTGCGAATAGGCATAGAAACCTAACGGGACCTGACTCCACAAAGGGTTTTTTTTAACGTTTTTTTACCTTTTGGTATTTTTTTTAAATTTCCCAGGTAAAGATTCGCCCCGCAGAGAAAAAAACATAAAGTGAGAGAGGAAACAATTTAAAATAATACCTCGTTTCCCTTTTCACTTCCAAAAATTGCAGTGAACTGCCCGAGTGTGAGACCTACTGCGTATACGGAAAGTAGAGTATATATATAATATATAATATATATGATATTATTATATATATATATATGATATATATATATATATATATATAATGAACACACACTAAAACGTGACACAAAATGAAAAAGAAAACAGCCAGATTTCATTCTCTTATTATGGCTGTTTTCTTTTCATATACAACTCACACGCACACACACGCACACGCACACGCACACCCACACCACACGCACACACACACGCACACACACACACACACACACACACACACACACACACACCACACACACACACCCCACACACACACACCCACACACACACACTCACACACCACCAACAAACCACACCACACACAACACGTGAATGACAAAACACTGACCATGTGAATCCGCACTTACTTCCTTCCTCTCTCTTTCCTCTCCGGCCCTAGATTGAGGATTCAAAACTGTTTCAGTTTTTAAATAAATTAATAAAGTTATTAAAATGTGAGACCACAGTTTCGAAAAGCTCCTGGACTGCATCATCTGGTAAGGAGAGGAAATAGAGGAAGGAACGTAAGTGGGTGAAAGGAGAAGCAATATAGCTTTGGGATAATTGACTCCGTAACATGGAAGATCCGAAATTTAATGTAGCATGAGCACTAAACGCGCTGTAACTAGTGGTGATACATATGCAGTGTTCTGGGACAGGGATTGCAAACAGATAAACTATAGGTGCAAATCTGTGAATTCAACTTGTAAACTGATGGGATAAACTGTACTGTGTAAAATGTCTTTTGAATTAAATGATACACAGAATGTGAAAAGAAACGGTAATACAAATTAGGACTGGATGAAAATAACAAAGGAAGTCACGGAAACGTGCATTCAACTGAACAAATCAAGCACACTGAAATCGAAAATGCAATGTAAATGCTTATGACTGCACTTCGGGGCATGCATGAATTCAAAGAAAAAACCATAAAACTCTGAATGTAGAAACGATAATAATAAATAATAAATGATGATGATGATGATGAATGATGATAATGATGATGATGATGATGAATAGATGATGATGATGATGATGATTGATGATAGTGATGATATGATGATGATGATGATGATGATGATGATAATGATGAATAAATAATAATAATAATAATAATAATGATAATAATAATAATAGTAATAATAATAATAATAATAATAATAAAACAAAAATACCTAGTAATAATAATAATACAATGATAATAATGGAATAATAATTGCAAAGATAATAAAAAAATTAATAACACCAATAATAATAAGAATACGAGTAATGATAATAGCAATAATAAAGATAAAAATAATAGAATAGTTGATATCACATGCATGAATGAACTATCATCAAATTGCTATTGTTCGCCTCCCGGTACATGTGAGCATAGAAAACCTGGGGAATGATCAAGTCTCTTGCACAACTATGAAAGAGAGTGTTGTAACTGCAAAATGAAAACGTTAAACAAAAGACTTCGTGTGTCTATTCTCAACCCTACTGACGGATATAGTAAACATCCCTCCCCCTGTCTCCCAACCACCAGGGAGACAGGGGGGGGGGGCTTTTTTTATAATTGTTGTCAGTAACATCGAGTGTATTGAAATGCGTAAGAAATCACAACCCGCCGTGTATATAGTATTCTTTGTAAATCAGTGGCATTAGGAAGAGAAAATCCAAAATGAATCACATTAATTAAAATGTCACATTAATTTAGAAAAGAAGTGCGATGGAGGTTTAGGTTTAGTGAGCGGATATATAGGATGTGGGCCCCTTGCTATAAAAGTTTTATACACTGGTATATTGTAGATATATTAATTCATTTGTTCCTTGATCCAAAGAGTGAACGTTCATTTATACCATTTGTTAAAATAATTAAAGGGAGTTTTCGCTACTTACAGCTACAATGCAGGTTAAATATATAAATCGAACTTTGGTTACATGAAAATTATTGTGTCGAAGCTATTCGTATACAATCAGGATGGCTAGTCTGTAATCGGTTGCACATCCTTTGGTGTGAAAGACTCTCACTCTCACTCTCACTCAATCTATCATTCCTCTTCTCCCTTTCCCTCTCTCTCTCTTACTGTCACTGTCACACACTCTCTCACTCTTACTGTCACTCTCACTCTCATTTTCTCTGTCTCTCTTCTGTCACTGTCACTCTCACTCTCTCTCACTCTGACTGTCACTGTCACTATCATTCTCCCTCTCAATCTCTCTCACTCTTACACTCTTGCTGTCACTCTCACTCTTGCTGTCACTCACTCTCACTCTTCTCTCCTTTTCCCTGATCTTGTCTCACGACATGCAGAACATAATGGCTCGAAAAAATGAGATGTTCGACCGTGACAGGACTCGAACCTGCAATCTTCGGATCCGAAGTCCGACGCCTTATCCATTAGGCCACACGGTCGCATGCTATCAGACTTTGATAGCGTTATATTTAGGTAAATAATAACTTCATAAAATTATATTTAGGTAAATAATGACTTGATAAAATTATATTTAGGTAAATAATGACTTGATAAAATTATATCTAGGTAAATAATGACGATAAAATTATATTTAGATAAATAATGACTTGA